>NC_041382.1:35691153-35777220 GCF_002162155.2 Triticum dicoccoides
GGAAAAATAATATCATCGGGGAGGGGGTATATCGACCCCCCCTCGTGTTGATACTCCTCTATTCCTTTCTTCTTCTCCTCTTTTTTCTTCTTTTTTTTTCTTCGACACGTGGGGGGGGGTCGATATACCCCCTCTCAATAACTTAAAACGAGGGGGGGGTCGATATACCCCCTCCCCGATAATCTATCTTTTGCATATATACATGAACATATATATATACACACACACACACAGAGAACATATATACGTGTGGCTTGTGGGACGTGGATGTAGTGTCCGACACCGACGGCCACATGTATCTCACACCTACGATACTTGCTTTTAGAGTTTCCTCTACCGCTCGGCGACCCTCGACGACCCTCGTTCCTGATAAAAAAAGAGGAAGAAGAAGAAAAAAAGAGGAGAAGAAAGAATAGAGTTCTATTCGTTCTTCTCCTCTTTTTTTCTTCTTCTTCCTCTTCTTTTTTTATCCTCTTCTTCCTCTCATGTTCGATGACCCTCGACCCCTCGGCGACCCTAGACCCCCTCTCGACCGTCGACCCCTCGGCGACCGTCGACCCCCTCTCGACCCTCGACCCCTCGGCGACCCTCAACCCCCTCTCGACCCTCGACCCCCTCTCGACCCTCGACCCCCTCTCGACCCCTTGACGATCCTAGAACTTTTTTTCTCCCCGATAACATTTTTTTCTCCGAGAGAGTTAGTGTTCCCGAGTGAACCGGAGGGGGACATTTGTCATATCGGATTCGTCATATTTTCTATGAATGTTCTATATACATACATCCATCGATATCATTCCATACATACATAGACATCTACATTATATATGAACAAAAAAATATCAAAATTTACATATACATACGCACATACATACATACACATGACCCCCCTCATTCATCATATCAATATTTTGTAAGGGGAAGGAAGGAATGGGGGAGGATGCATGGGGCGGTAGCTACCTCTCCCGACAGGATTGGGGAGGAGACGCGGGCGGCCGGCGTCGGGGGCGACGGCGACGAGGACGGGCTCGGGGTCGGCGAGGGCGACGGCTGGGCGCACTCGGCGACGACGGTGAGGCAGGGCGCGCTCGGGGGCGGCGGACGGGCTCGGGGGTGCAGGGGGTGTGGCAGGGCACGCTCGGGGGCGGCGGACGGCAACGGCGTGGGCAGCGGACGGCGTCGGCGTGGGCTCAGGGGTGGGGCAGGGGCAACGGTGTGGGCGGCGATGGCAAGGCAGCCTGGCGGCGATGAGCTCGGCAGCGTCGGGGGGAAATGGGCGATGTAAACTGAAACCGCTAAGTGGTGGGTATATATACATGAAGCATTGGTCTCGGTTCGTGGCACGAACTGGTACCAATGCCACCTATGGTCCCAGTTCGTGCTACCAACCGGGACCAAAGGTCTCATTTCGGCAGCCCAAAGGGCGGGAAGCAGAGGCCATTGGTCCCGGTTCGTCGCACGAACCGGTACCATAGGTAGGCATTCGTACCGGTTTGTGCCACGAACCGGTATGAATGCCCCCCTATGGTCCCGGTTCTTGCGTCTAACCAGGACCAATGGCCTGCGCCGTGGTGCGGTGCGGTGGGATTTTTAGTCCCACCTCACTAGCTGAAGAGCTCCCGCACCTTTTTATAAGTCCTGCTCTGTGTTCCCTTTCGAACTCCTCTGAACTGCAGGCTTACGGGCCTAATGGGACACTGCAATGCTTGTGGGCCTACTGGGCCTGCTGCGGGCCTGAATCCAGGCCCATGTTTGGGTTTCTAGTCGTATTCAGGTCGTGTTGGCCTAGTAGGTGGCATTTTTTTTGCTATTTATTTTTTCATTTCTACTTAGAACTAAATATTTATAGTTTTTTAGTGATTTCTTTTTTCTTTTAGGTCACAAAAATTATAAATTTTCTGTTGGTGGGCCAGGAGCGAGGCCCATTGGTCCCGGTTCATCCCACCAACCGAGACCAAAAGGTCCAGACGAACCGGGACCAATGGCCCACGTGGCCCGGCCGGCCCCCTGGGCTCACGAACCGGGTCCAATACCCCATTGGTCCCGGTTCTGGACTGAACCGGGACTAATGGGCTGACCCGGCCTGGACCTTTGCCCCCTTTTCTACTAGTGTTACCTTGTGATACACCCAGCTGTGTTTGTGCCCCATTGATCTCAGCAGAGGCAATTTTCTTCTGTTTGTAGGCCTCACATCGTCTCTTATTAATCTCATCCTTATTTTGTGCATATCACTCTCTATCCCTCTGTCTTTTAACTTCTTTAGGATCTGCAATCAATGGCACAATTCAGCAGTTGGGGTACAAAAACTGAAATTGGGTAGTTGTATACTGCTCATCACCCAAGGATTGGTTGTTGCTTATATCCTGGAATGGGGTGCGCGCCCTGTTGGGACTGGTCAGGGCCATATGAAGTCCTTCAACCCTGTGAATGTTAAGAATGTTATCACACAACTGTAACTGATGGAATACTATTAGCACAACACAGACAGAGTAGTGTTTTATGTTCAACTCCATCCCACTGTTTATAGCATGAAAGCTTTGTTAAGAGTACTCGGCAACCAATTGAATTCTTTTTGCATTATTATACTTTCAATAATGATTCAGGACGTAGTAGTTTGTAACGCTATTCATGTGTGTTCATATGAATTGGAACCGAGAATTGAAGGATCCATATGCAGCTTGATGAGGCATTTAGGTGAGGTCAGTACAATGCTCATTTGACAAGGATTCATGAAATGACGTCAGGTTTAGGTCAAGTACGGACAACAGGGAGCATGTTAGCATATGGTCATTCCATAAGTCACCAGTTCCTACATTTTCCTTGTTTTTCATAATTTCATTCAATCAAAACAATTGATGGATCACATGAACAGGTTGATAAGGGAGCATGCATTTGCGGAGCAGTTCGTCCGCGCTGACGTCGTCGGGTGAGCAGGGCGTGGTGATGGCGCAGTATAGTCTGGGCGGAGGCGTCTTCTAGCCTGACAAAGCCTTGGCGGTAGCGGCGTGTAAAAGTCTTTTGAATTTCAGATCAGAGAACAGCATGTACCAATGTCGACGAGGAGCTCCCCGTCGCGGCCATGGCAGCGTGCCTGTGCGGCTGTGCCTGTGTTGGGGAACAGCGCGTCGTCGCGGCCGCCATCCAGTGACTCGGCGAGCTCGTCATCACGGCCGTCGTCAGGTGCCTCGACGGCTGCGCAGGGCAGCGATGGAGCATGTAATCTGGACCCCGAGCCTGGATTGATTCCCGCTAAGTTAGCTCATTTGTTTCCGTATATGACTCCGTGTAAATTGGACGTGGTTGTTACCTTTTTTTTTTGAGGGAAGGACGTGGGTTTACTTGTAGATTCACCTGTAGACTCGTGCGGGCGTCGGTGGTTTGTACGGGTAGAGTTTTCGTCCATCTTCATCATGTTCTCTTGTTTAATTAGTAGTGTAGATAGTGTAGAAGTGTAGAAAAGAAAAAAAGATGGATCGCCCGCCAGCGGAGCGTGTTCTGCCGATGTGCACGTACGCACTACCTCAATCCAATTCTTTTCTCTTCTCTACTTATATCTACTTATCTACTTTATTTATACTATCTAAAAGAGATGTAAGGTTCCGGCTCTCCTCTTACGTCAAAAGTTTTCGTCCACCACTCCCCCACATCGCCTGGAAATCGCCCGGTTTTTCTCCCACCTCGCAAGGTCATCGATCAATAAATTCTCCCCGAAAAAATAGGGATGCAATTCCCTCTGCGGCCTCTTACCAAATTTGCTTATGTTTCCTTTACGTCCCCTGATCCTTCCCTCTAGCTCTCTCCCGTCTCACCCACGACGCCAAAGAGTCCACCGACCAAACCCTATCCTCCCCATCTCGTTTTCTCTCTTGTGTGGCATCATGGTAGATCAGGTGGCAGCCAGGGTATGAGGGCAATATCGGCAGAGGGAGTAGGTAACGTTGGACTGGAGCGATGCCTTCGTTTCCAGGTTGAGAATCTCATCTTTTATGTTTCTTCCTCTACTTCTTTGATGATTAAGCTTTGAAGATTTTTTGGATACACCCGCTACCTCAAATGGTTACCTCATTACCAGTGTGTTCTCTTTGGGGTCATGGACCATTAACTCCCAGCGTGTTCGGCGTTGGAGTCGCCGCGGAGAGCCCCTCCCGTAGTTCAGATTAGAACTTTTGAATTTTAGTAGTTGGTAGTGTTGGGGTTGAGTGGGCTAGCTGCAGTGCGACCTGGTAGATGTCAATGAAAAAGTTACAAACGACCCACCATAGTTACAAACGATAAAGTTACACGGTTTACTTTTTGTCAGACTTCAAAACTACCATGAGAGAAAAGAACCGTAGTTTCACTCCAGCAGGTAAACCTAGAAACTAGCAGCGTTTTGAGAACTGGGCATCTGGTGGTCTGGTGATTGAAGGTCTTGTCATTTTTATTAAGCTTTGGAAGTTTCAAGGCTAAGCTTTTACCAAAGTTAATTAATTATTTGTGTGTCAATGTTAGGATTCCAGGCATATGCTTCACCATTCAGTTGTGAGGTCAGACCACGCATGGGTAAACGGCTGTGGCCGAATCGATGTCAGTTTAGTCTGTTTGCATGTGATGATCAACAAGTACAAAAGATATTTGGAGTAAGCATATAAGTAAACCGTGTAACTTTATATATTCCAGACATTTGCAGAAGAAATTATGCACCTCTTGGGTCCAACTACAGATCGGTCTCAACACTAGGATTGGTACTTTCCTCAAGGAATATCGAGTAAATTGCAAAAAACCACCACAATTGGGGACCCTAATTCACAAAACCACCACCATTCGGATTTTTTTCAAAAAACCACCACCATTGGGGTGACAGTTTTCAGAAAACGCTAATCTGTCACTAAACACATGTTGACATCATTTCTGACGGATGGGACCCATTGTAAGTCCTGATGTGGCAAAAAAACTTGTCACCGTTCACCAGTCAGTTAAACTAGAAGAAGGGGCCACCCGTCAACTGCTGCCGGTGGAGGGGGGCAGCTGAGGTCAACGGCGAGCAGGGGCCCTCCAGCTCCGGCGACGCCCAAAACCAGGCCGCAACGCCGGCTGCCGCTGGATCTGGCGGACAGGAGCCGCATCGGGCGAACCTGCGGCCGGTGCGGGAAGCCGGCCCCTCCCCATTTCCTGGTACTGGCCTGAACATCTGCGGCACCGCCTCCTGCGCATGGTACGGATCGGGCGTCCACCGTGGGTCACGCACGGGCTGGCTCCGGTGCCCGCTGCCTAGATTCGGCGTCCGCCGTCAGGGTCCCGCGCACGGGCTGGCTCCGGTCCGGAAGGATCCCGCGCCGAACCACGGTCGCCGCCGGCGAGGCAAGCCGCTGCCGCCCCGCCGTTCTTGGGGACTCGAGCAGCAGCGGCCGCCACGCACGGGCGCGAGCAGCGGGAGCCACCACGGCCGTGCACGGGGACGCGAGCAGCAGCACCGGCCGTGCACGGGCCCGCGAGCAGCAACCCCGTTCGCGCACGGGCGCGAGCAGCCATGGTCGCACAAGGCGCGCACTGGCGCGCTAGCAACGGCCCCGTCCGCGCACGGGCGCTCGAGCAGCAGCGGTGCGCACGCCGCCTCCTCCAGAGCATGGGCGCGTCGTAGCGGGGACAGCGGACGCGATGGCCATGGCCCTGCTCCGCCTCCGGTGCATGCCGGAGCACGACCAAGCTCTCCTAGCGGGTCATGTCGATGGCAATCTCCAGCGCCTGTTGCTCCTTCCCATGCATGGCCACCTCCACAACTTCGGGTGACTTGGCCAGGAGCAGGTGGTGGCGCGCAAGGGAGGCTGCGGTAATGGCGACAAAGCAGCACGGGGCGGCGGCCGGTGGCGCCGACTAGTATGCGGGCGCAGGCGCGCTGTGGGGCGGCGATGAGTGCGATTTTGACTGGTCAAACCTGACCAGATAGCGCCGTTAGTACTTGCGTGACCTGCGCCGTCTACACCTCGGCCACGTTACATCCGACAGTGGGACCCAGCAGTTAATTTTTGGTCAAACGGCTCTAAGCGACATATTAGCGTTTTTTGAAAACTGTTACCTCAATGTTGGTGGTTTTTTGAAAAAAAAAACGAATGGTGGCGGTTTTGTGAATTAGGGTCCTTAATTGTGGTGGTTTTTTGCAATTTACTCAGGAATATCCCACATGTTTTGGACTTATTATGTGTGCACCACGTTTCAAAGGATCATTACTGTATAATCAGCCGAAAATATGCTGATTTGGTTACAGAAGGTGTTATCATCAGAGAAAGCGAGGCTGATGTGGTTCAGCGGCTGAAAAGAATTGGTGTCCATGATTGGAACTCTGAATATGCATGCATTTATGGCCATGTAAAGTATGTTGTAATAAAAAAAATTATTTCTGAACAGGTCGAAAGAGACGGCGACAAGCAAACACGGCACAGCAAAGTGAGAAACTTAGAAAGCAAGTTGAAAGCTTGGAATCATCTTTGATTTTGTGACACTAAAATATTATTTATACACATTATTGTTAGCTTGAATATTTTTTTTAGAAAAGGAAGATGACCCCCGGCCTCTACATCTGGGAGATGCATACGGCCACTTTATTGATTATCCTCGAGGACCTTACAAAGTATTACAACAATATGCCTGAATCCGTCATCTTGGCAACATATGCCACTACTCCTATCCATATGATGAAGGGGTGCTACCTGGGCCACATACCCGGTCTACTCACCTAAATCTATCATCAAAAGCCAGAAGCCCCAGCCGAGCCACATACCGGGTCTTGGGCATAAACTGGTCTGACGCACTCACATGTCGTCGCCGACATCTTCCACAGGTCCGTCTTTAGAGCAGATATTGAGGCTTCTACCTTGTCAAGCCACTCCGTCATCGATGCCACCTTGACGCCAGACAACTACCTCCACCTGCGCGAATCCATCACCGCGCATCGGGCGCCTAGTCTCCACTGCACCACGCCTCCGAGATCCGCCGTCATCAATGTGAAGGATGAAGTACCGCTCCACCAAAAAAGACGCCCACTGGTCCCTCGATGCCGTGTACGCCTCCAAGAATGATGCCCCCAAGGAGGAAACGACACCAACGCCCGCCGTCATCCGATCAACTGATCTAGGGTTTCCCCGGAGGTAGCGGATAGAGGTCTAGAGTTTCTCCACGGCGATGCCTTCAAGAAGGTAATAACACCACAGGGTGCCACCAACGACGGTCTTGGCATCAAGCCAAGCACAAGGTTTTCACCCGGATCCGCTCGAAGAACCTCCATCACGTATTGTGCGCACGGGTTGCCGCCGATCTGAGCCGCCGCACATGGCGCAGACCGCATCGGCCATATCAGATCTGTCCGGAGGGCACAACCCGCATGGTGCCGACCCAACCACCAGGCCCTCCATGCCGCCACCGCCGATCCGAGATCAGATGGTGTGTCGCCGCAGACCCGGCCGCCACCGCCGAACGTCGCCACGCAGCCCGAGACAGGGCCGGCTGCCGCACCCCACCATCGCCGCCCTTGGCCGAGGCAGCCGCCACACCGCCGCCGGAAGGCAGGCCCGCCGCGCCGCCAGGCCAGATCGGCCGTGCCACCCACGTCGCGGGGCTCCACACCGCCCACACGGCGCAGGCAAGAGGGAAGACCCCCGCCACCGCCATCAGCCCCGGGCTATAGCCGGCGGCATCCTTCGGCGGCGGAGGGAGGGGAGGACGGATGGGGACCCCCGACGGCTAGGGTTTTAGATCCCATCCGAGTCGCCCGAGCGGGGGCGGCACGGGGGGAGGGACAACTTTTGCATATGCATTGGTTCATCTAAAAAACGGGGGAGAATTTCACTTCCCCGGCCTCTGCACCAACTAGGGATGCATACAACCATTTTAGTATGAATACCAAGATAAACATGGTCCTCAGAATTTTTTTTAAATGAGTATTAAGATATTTTTTGATGAGTGATTTGATCACACACCAAACTTGATCCTCAATAAATGGGCAATATTTTTAATTGATATGTAGTGCAATTGCCGTCGGATGTGCATGAGAATTTTAAAGGCATATTAACATGATTAACTAGAAGATACCCCGCGCTTTACCGCGGAATTTTCTAATGATTTGTTTGAGATATGATGATGGGGGAAGGTTCAGTTCCACATGAAAAATATTGTACATCAGTGCAGCAAGAACTTGAGAAAGATATTCATAATAGCTGAAAGCTTGTTTTTTCTAAAAGAACATGAAAATACTATGGTAGCAAAATATTTCTATATCTAACAACCTACTATGAAGAGACCGGTTTCAAATCCATGGAGAATGTACTAAGGGAGAGGTAACAACATGATTAACTAAAAAAGGTGTGCTCTTAGCTGCCAGGTATGAGAAACGGAAGAATACGGTCATCAATACCAAAAGCAAGCACGTGGGCTTGCAAGTCTTCATACTCCCAACAACTAATAATGGATTAATGGACGATGAAGAAAACAAAGGAATTACGAACTCTTCCAATGGATGCAGGCAGACCTTTGGGGCCGTCAGGGAGTAAAGGTACCACCGGCAGCAGCTGCACCCGCGGAGTTGCCACTAAAGGTCGCTGGATGTACGTGAGCTTAAGCTACCAAGGTCCAGAGACGCTGCAACCACACAACAATGATGCAGGTATACATGAAAGAAAGCTAGGGATTGACATCTGACGGAAGGAGTAGAATTTGCTGCCTGTCTCGAAAGTGGAGGAAGACGTGAGGGACCTGGAGCTATAAAGTCCGGGACTGAGAAAGTGGGAAGGGTATTGAACCACCGGCCGGCTGGTCAATTACCTCGTCACTTCGTCAGTTAATCTTTTAAGCGTGGAAGAGTGGGAGATTGAAACGGAAGGGCACAATGGTTGATTGCGTGAAGATGAAAGGAATCCACGGGATGGGGAACTCTTCGGGGGCAAAGCCATGGAACGGTGCATGCATGGGTTGGGAAAAAAGACATGACTAACGAAGACGATAGGTCTGCACAACAAATAGAAGAAAAAAATAAAAATGCTGATGTGGCACCCTGTTGACGTGGAAGGCTGCATGTTGAGAGAATAGGGTGTAGTAGGGATCAACTTCTTAAGAAGAGTGAAGTGCACTGTAGGTCCTTGAACTATTCCAGGGATGTCACGTAGGTCCTCGAACTACGAAAATCGTCATCCAGATCCTCAAAGTGCAGTAAGTGTGTCATTCAGGTCCAAAATCTCCCTGATAGGCTCTAACTGGCCAGCTGACACGTAAACAGTAACCGTAACAGTGTGTGGCAAACAGTCCTGAATTCCTGTGCGTGATAAACAGTACACGACAAAGAATAAATATCAAAAATATCAAAAAAATGAGATCCTCTGTCATCGAAGAGACCCTGGCGCGTGAACAGTAAAAATGGTCATTAATTCAAAAAAAGTTCGCGAACGATGAATTTGGAAAAATATTTGTGACTTCAATAAAATGTTCGCGAACGATGAATTTGGAAAAAATATTCGCGACTTTTAAAAAATATTCGCGATTTTAAGAAAAGTTAGCGAACGGTAAATTTGGAAAAAATATTCACGACTTTAAAAAAATGTTCGCGAACGATGAATTTGGGAAAAATATTCGTGACTTTAAAAAATATTCACGAGTTTAAAAAAAGTTGGCCATTTAGAGGGGGTTAATGAGATTTTGGACCTGGATGACACACTTACTGTACTTCGAGGACCTAAATGACGATTTTCATAGTTCGAGGACCTATGTGACATCCTTGAAATAGTTTAAGGACCTACAGTGCACTTCACTCTCTTAAGAATGTAAGATGTGGAATCACCGAAATATATATGTCCCGTTGCAACGCACCGGCAATTACCTAGTTCTGTTTAGATTAGGGGAAAAGCTTGTGAACAGCCGGTTGATCCAACACCGCGCGTCCACCGTCTTGAGCGTGTGACGCGTGTCCCATGCGTGACCCGTGACTACATCTTTACTGTAAATTTTCTACAACAACATCCGTGTTGCAAAAGTACCTTCCGCAACAATACTGGTGTTGCAAAAAAGTGGAGATGTAAAAAAAATTTATGCAACAAAACGCGTATTGCAAAAAATATATGTAACAAGACCTTTGTTGCAAAAAAATAAAAATACCACAAGACCTCTGCTACAAAAAATACTTTTGCAATAGTAACCTTGTTTCAAATATTTTTGCAACAAGACTCACTACTAGGAAAAGGCCTACTAGTGGCGCACCAATTTTGCCTACTAATGGCGCACTACTGGTGCGCCACTAGTATTTTTTACTAATGGCGCATCAGGCCACGGTGCGCCATTAGTATAGACCACTGGTGCGCCATTAGTATAGGCCACTGTGCGCCATTAGTATTTTTGAAGTTTGAAGGCGGGAAAATAGTAGTGGCGCACCGTCTAACCCCCACCGTGCGCCATTGCTATTTTTGAATTTTAAATTTGGATCTGGATCGTGACTTTTTTGCCCATTTTTGCTCGTTTTTTTTCTCGTTTTTTGGCACGATATTATTTCAAATTTTGTTCCTGTTTTTGGATCTTTTACATTCTTTTGCCGTATTCTTTTGCCGGAGAGGAGTTCGCCGGAGAGGAGGAGGAGGAGGTCACAGTAAAGGCGCTCGCCTACATCGCCGGAGAGGAGGAGGAGGTCGCCGAAGAGGAGTTCACCGAAGCATCGGAAAGGAGGAAGGAGAAACCATGAGGGGATGGGAGGAGAGAAGGGAGGAGGAGCTCACCGGAGAGGAGGGAGGAGGAGCTCACCAGAGAGAAGGGAGGAGAAACCGCGAGGGGAGAGGAGGGGAGGAGAGGAGGGAGGAGGAGGTCGCCGGAGAGTAGGAGGAGGTCGCCGGAGTGGAGGAGGAGGAGGTCGCCGGAGAGGAGGAGGGTAGTATGGTGGAGGAGAGAAGGGAAGATGGAGTGGAGGAGAGGAGGAGATGGAGTGGAGGAGAAGAATGAAGAGGTAAGGAGGAGAGGACCACGCCCAGCCATATATACGGCATAGTAATGGCGCACCGCGGGCAGGTGCGCCATTACTAATTTTTTTTATTTTTTAAAGGCGGGAAGATACTAATGGCGCATCATGGGCAGGTGCGCCATTAGTAACTTTTTTTTATTTTTTTGACTTATTTTGAATTTTGAAGGTGGGAAGATAGTAATGGCGCACCATGGGCAGGTGCGCTATTAGTAAGTTTGATTTTTTTTGAATTTTTTTGCCTCTCCAGATCTTAAAAGCCCCGTATCTTTTTTTCTGTTAGGTTTTTGAGAATTTTTTTGCCTCTCCAGATCTTAAAAGCCCCATATCTTTTTTTATTGAAACATAATTACTAATGGCGCATCGTGGAAGTGGTGCGCCATTACTAGTTGAACTAGTAATGGCGCACCATCCCAACTAGTAATGGCGCATCACTCCACGATGCGCCATTAGTAGTTTTGAAAAAATTAAAAAAAATAGGACGCCGATAAGTGCCACACGTGTGGGCGTTAGGGAGTCCGCCCACATATTTTGTGTGGTGTATAAAAGGAACAACACACACATTTACGTGTGGGCAAAACAACTACCGCCCACATGCCTCTTTTCTTCCCTCCCGATCCCTCTCACACGCGTGCGTGTGGGCGAAGTTGATAACGCCCACATGCCCGTATGTCAGGCCTCGTACCTCCTGGTCCCGCACACCACGCGTGACGGTCACCGCGCGCCCGCAGTTGCCATGGTCTAGACCCTCGTCCATGTTCGTTTAACAGCAGTTGCCATGTCGCTGAACTACGGTTGCCATGTCGGACAACTGCAGTTGCCATGATTGCTCAATTGCAGTTGCCATGTATGGTCTGATCTAATGTAGTTGTCATGATTTCATAACTTTAGGAGTTGCCACATACTAACGCTAGGCAGTTGAGAGAGTTGCCATATGCTCACAAGCACGTTAGGGCAGTTGCCATGTAAAAAGGAAGAGTTGTCATCTACTTACGTGCACGTTAGGGCAGTTGCCATGTACATGCACGTTAGGGCAGTTGCCATGTACCATGTAAAAACATATGACAACTCGGTAAAAGAGAGTTGCCATCTGCTTACGTGCGCACTAGGCAGTTGCCGTGTATCCTGCAAAACACATGGCAAACTCGGGTAAAAAGAGAGAGTTGCCACCTGCTTATAAAGCACACCAGGGGCAGTTGACATGTGCACTGCAAAACACATGGCAACTAGCAGCTTGGCTGTGGGAGAGGAGACGGGCGTGTGGGCGAGATGGCAAATGTCCACACACTAGCCCTTGTGTGTGCGTGCAGAGTGGCGTGTGGGTGAACTGTTGTACGCCCACACACCAGCCCCTCCTGTGTGGTGAAACGACCGTGTGAGCGACCGGCTGAACGCCCACACACCAGGCCAGTCCTACGTGGCACTAGAAACATGCCAAGATTCGTGCGCTCACGAACGGACGCGGATCCACACGTGTGGGTGAGATGCAAACGCCCACACGTGTGGGCGTTAACATTTCCGAAAATTTACTAATGGCGCACCGTGGATGTGGTGCACCATTAATACGTGCGCCATTAATATTTGCACACTAATGGCACACCAACATATGGTGCGCCATTAGTATTTACTAATGGCGCACCACATGTATAGTGCGCCATTAGTGTTCATATTGGCTATAGTTGTTTTTATAGTAATGACTTGTGTTACAAAACGAAACTTGCAACACACCCTCTGTTTTAGAAATGAGGACAACATTAAGCCATGAGATACAATGGATCTGACGACTCACAACCTGGCGGATCCTTTAAAAAAATTCACCGGCTGACACGTAGCACGTTCAAAAACAAATTCTGCAACACAACACATGTTCGCTCGTACAAGTGCCCCACGTGACATGTGCCTGTTACTCCTTGTGACCCTCTATTTTTTCTATAACAACTTCAATGTTGCAGAAGTTTCTCCTGTAACATAATATATGTTACAAAAGGATGAAGACCGTTTTTTCAACAAACCTCGGTTATAAATAAAAATCTAAAACAAGACCTCAGTTGAAAAAAAACCCGCGACACAAACTGTGTATCAGAAAGGTAAATAGCGGTTCGGACATTTTGCAACAAGCATCCTGTTGCAGGACCTGTTCCGCAACACCGCCCTTGTTGCAAAAGGGAGGTGGCGCTTGTGAATGGGTTAATAGGATGAACATCATCGCGTTGGCGGGTTAATCGGATGGACATTCCCGCGTCCATCCAACGACGAGCAAAGCGGCAGATGTTTTCTAGCTATCCGCCGGCGGACGCGTAGCGTGACAGATTAGAGGACGGAAATCAAAAATTAACTTTCCCCCTTTTTTCTCATCATTTTTTTGAGGGAATTTTTTTTCTCATCATCACTAGGTGCTTGCTTCAATCATCAAAGCTTCAAAGAATACGCGCACACAGGTCTACCCGTACGCTTAGTAGCTACTAAGGTCTTGTACAATGAGAGGTGCTTAGGGAAGGTGTTTAGAGAAATAAATCAGACTTTCCTTAAGCATCGGTACTTATTTGTACAGGATAGACGCTTAACTAAGCGTCTCTCCTGTAGAAATAGGCACCGTTGCTTCAGAAAAACCCAATTTATTTTTCTAAGCATCTCTCTAAACACCTTCTATTGTACAAGGCCTACTACCAATTCCAAAATATAAAAGAGCTGCATCAAAAAAAAATGCGCTGCTGCTGGATGGTGATTTTCTTTCCATACCCTAATCTAAACAAGTCCACTCGACTCGATGCTTCATCACATCGACCGCACCGGTCCAGGACTGCCCGCCACGTGCGATGACGGATCGGTGACTGGCCCCTCAAACTGGGGCTACCCTAGAGTACCAGCGCTTGCCCCAGCTCAAACGAGTGCGAAAAAGACATGTCATGACAAACGAGTGCGAAAAAACTATGGACTATGCTACTGAAAATTAAGATACAAATTTTATAGTAAATCTAGAAATTAAGATACAATTAACCAATCATAGGGGATCGATTCATGGGACCGACCAATCAACCAACGGTGAGCAGCTATCCATGCTGAAACAAAACCCCGACCAATGCGTCCATATCCACTCCGAGCGAGCAATCAGCCGCCCAGTCCCCCAACAATTTTTTATTTATTCATTATATAGGAGAAGAAGAAAACTTCCCGGCCACAGCCCCAACATCGGCTTGTTTTCCAGCAGGGCCGGGCCGGCAAAATCCGGGGCCCTGTGCGAAACTAAAAAATGGGGCCCTATTTCACAAATAATAAACTAACGAGCAATTATAATGTGTGTGTGTCTATATATATATATATATATATATATATATATATATATATATATATCACAAAAACAATTATAATGTATATAATGTAATGTCTTACATAACAATTGGACATATAAAATGGTCATACGTATCCAACTCCAGTTTGCTAATTATTTGAACATCCTCATTCTTGTAGTATTCTTTGAAATGAAATCTTCAATCATACCCTCGTAATCAATCTTCTCCAACACTTCACTCTCAAGTGCCATGCTATTGTAGCCAAATCACTGAGTCTTTGATGTGTCATAGTAGTGTGTATATAGGACTTCAATAGCTTCAATTTAGAAAAACTTCTTTCTGCCGATGCAACTGTCACAGGAATGGTCAACAAAACTCTATGCAATACTTGCATTGGGAAAACAATCATGCTGCTTTAAAAAAATCAGAATTTCAACAGGTTCGATATTTTCTTTTGGCATGAAATTTTTGAAGAAACTTCAACTCAACAAATAGATCATTGGCATCAATATCAGATTGTTTATCCTGCATAAGGGATGTCTCAAGATTAACACAAGAAGATTTCAAACTATCCTTATCCAATGGACACATTGTTTTAGAGGTAAATAAGAAACCAAATATTTTTTGGTAACCTAATATTCGGTCCTGTGATCTTTAACCGAGGAGATAAGAACCAATATCTAATGAAGTAACGATCCCTGCCAATATTAATTAGAAAATTAGGAATAGGAACCAAAGTTAATCAAAAAGAATGACTCACTAAGAACCTGAAAGCTAGAGTCGGTCGCCGATCAATCTGACGAGACGACGTTAATGAGTCTGAAATTTGAGAAAGGAGACAGGAAGGAAACGGTGGCAGCGGCCAACGGCCTGTCGCTTAGTCCAAATTTTGATCGATCTAAGGACCGGGGAGTCAGGGACCGAGCCAGAGCCACCGAGGGACGAGGTGGGACGAGGAGTCGATGTCAAGGGCTCCAGGCGGCGTGGGAGGAGGGCTCCAGGCGGCGAGGGACGAGGCGTTCTTTCCTGTGTAGGGTAGCCACGATCCCGATCCCTGTAGGCCGTAGCGATGTAGTTTTTTTCAGCGTAGCGATCAAGTAGGAGGAGTCCAGGGATCGCGCTCGACGCTCGATGGCCTGGTCGCTATCGCTTAATTGGGCCTGGTCGCTCGATGCTCGGCCCAGTAACGTTAACTATTACTAGACCTGCATAAAAAATATGGGCCCCCCAGAATTTTGGGACCTGTGTGGGCCGCATCTTTTGCATCACTGTGGGCCCGGCCCTGTTTTCCAGTTTGAACAATATCAGATAACTACATCATTTCTTATCCCTAAAAAAATCTATTTTATTTACGGACGATTGTGATCGGCTCTGACACAACGAACGATCCATGGGATGCCGATCGGTGGGATGTGCGGATCGACCAATGAGGTGAGATCGATCCGTGTGACTGTGAGCAGCAAGAGAAACGAAACAGCAGCCAGCCACGTCCAGATCCTTCTATGCGAAGCGAAGGAGAGCAATCAGTCCCGTCTCGAGTCCCGACCTCCCCGCTCCCGAACCCTTCGCCTCCCCACATCTCAATCTCATATCATGGCGCCCCGCCTCCCTCACTCACACCTCGCCGCCGCCCATGGCCACAGCCCTCTTCCTTCCCGCACCTCCCCTCTCATTCCCTCCCTCACCAGAAGAGAAGAGAAGAGACGAGAAGGGATCGACCAGATCAGCATCAGTTGGCGAGCACGATCCGGCCATGGCACTGGAGCTGCATCCCCACTGAATATCGCGAGCGAGGCAGCGGCCGTGCGTCAGGCGACGCTCGTCAAGGCCCTTTCTTCCTCCGTCTCCTTCCTTCCTTCCTTGTGCTCGGCCATGCCTAGCGCTAGCAGCAAGGAAGAGGATCTACTACCCGACGGAAGGAAAGGAAGAGGCCGCCGGCGAGCGAGGCACG
Organism: Triticum dicoccoides; assembly: GCF_002162155.2. NCBI lineage: Eukaryota > Viridiplantae > Streptophyta > Magnoliopsida > Poales > Poaceae > Triticum > Triticum dicoccoides. The sequence goes on from NC_041382.1 coordinate 35,707,355, forward strand.
GCCACTCCTCCCAAGGTAACCAACCCCTGCTCTTCTTCCCCCAATTCTATTTGCATCTGCATGCGTACGCAACTTCAGTTATGTACATATTCAGTTCAAACTGAACCCCAACCCAACCCATTCATTGGCATTTACATGCGTATATGTAAACCTGACCAAATTAAATAAAAAAAATCCAAACTGCATATATACCATCCGTCCGTCAAGTGAAATCCACCAAACCAACCCACTCCAATCCATGACCCACAGTACCAAACCAACCATCTCAAAGTTTTGGTTTTGGACTACTACTGAATCCAATTTCCAATCTGAACCTACCCATAGCTCTGTACCTATGTTCAGTTTGATCAACAATGTATGGGATACAATTGAGTAAGTGCAAACCTAGCTAAACGGTGTGTTTCTACATTAACAACACTACTCTTGAAAGTAAAATTACATTGGAATTTGGGGAACTCGTATAAGCCGCTATCTGCGGCAAAGAGCGGCCGTTTCGCACAGGCGACTCAACGACTGGGCCGGCCCATGAAGATCGAGACCGACATCGAACATGCACTGTGATGCAAAAGAAATCGCAGTCGCGGGGATTCAAGCACGGGATCGAGTGCTATACACGACCTACTACTACCAGTTGAGCTAGCAGTAGTGTCAACAATAATGAACCAACACGATGCACGGAACTGAATTATTTTAGGACTTTTAGAAGCATTATTTTTTCAAAACACGGATTGTTCAATATTCAGCAAAGGTCATTGCTACTTCTCAAGCATGAGTTGATTTTTCCCTTGAATAGGAAAGGATGATGCATCAGTTAAGAACCAAAGTATCCAATTCAGTATGAAGCACAAGCAAATCTTCAATATATGCACGTGCACAAACTAACAAACACTTGCACACAACCCGAAAAATTGGTTGTCAATCCCTTCACAGTCACGAACAAGAGTGAGATGTAAAAGAGATAGGTATAAAAGATAAATAAAAGAGCAAATTAAAATAAATATAAATAAAGCAGCAAGGTATTTTTGGGTTTTTTGGTTTATTGATCTATAAAAATATATGATGGAAAATAGACCCGGGGCAGAATACTGGCCAGGAAGCTAATACTCACCGTGGGGGTGAATACTGACCGTGGACCATCTACGTGTGTGCGGGACCCGCATGTGGACACTTAGAATCCCGAGGACTCAACCCGAATCTCGGAGACAACACCCAGCGACTATCAATTTGGATTCATCTGCCACCGGCCTCCCCGCTCTACGCACTCAAGGTTGTCGACCTTTGTGACAACGACGGATGACCTCTCACGTCATCGTCGAGTTCCGCGTTGTCTCCTCGCTAGACCACCCATTCGTGCCACCCTGTACGCGCGCCTCGACGACCATCACCTTCACCAACTCCGCCTTCGCCGAGGCGAGACAACCTTTCACCAGCTCCGCCCCCATCATGGCAACCTCGGCCTTCGCCTTCACAAGCTCCCGTAGTGTCTCGGGCTCGGAGACAACAGAGTTTTGAAGAGCCGCGGAAACAAAAGGCTGCAGCCCCTAACGGGTGTGAAACGGCCGTTATTTCAGCTGCCGTGGTTTATTTAGGGTGTATACGCGTGGTCCACGCGGTTGCCTCTTGCGGAAGCCCCTGTCCACAGACACGGTGCACGTGATCAAGATCGATCGACAGAGGTAGGGGTGGTTCAGAAATTGAAGGACAGAGTTCGTGCACTTTTTGATGAGTTGGGGAATGTTAACTTCAGCTATCAAGATCCTGTTAAAAAAATGATAGATCGAAGGTGAAAGGAGAAATGGCATGGCCGGCAGCGAAAGCGTGGGAGGTAGGCGTGGACGAGGAATGCCATTACTATGTGACGCTAAGCGGAGAACACCGAGACAAGCCGTACTATGTGACGCTAAGCGGAGAACACCGAGACAAGCCGTTTACTGATGGACGATCACTCTCCACCGAGCATCACATACTACTGGCATAATAGTAGGGGCCAGCGGAACCCGTGTAATATAAGGTTCATGGGGACAATCGGGAACAACAAGTAGCAGTGGTTTTCGTGTGTGTAACGACACATATGTATATATTAGTAATAAATGTGTAAACCGGGTAATAAATTGGCCCGGATGTGTAATATAAGGCTTATAGGGTCACATATGGTGTAATACCTTTATCTACAGGTTATGACGCACAAGAAGACCGATGGAACTTATTGTTCTCGATTCTTGCCATGTCCTGTTTGGGTAATAAAATGTTACACTAGTAGATAAAGGGCCTTTAGTTCCGTTTCATAAGGGTCTTTAGTCCCGATTCTGGAACCGGAACTAAAGGGTTGTTACTAAAGCCTCCCTCTTTAGTCCCACGAACCGGGACTAAAGACCCTCCACGTGGCCGCTGCCTGGTGGTCCACCTTTAGTCCCGGTTGGTAACACCAATTGGTACTAAAGAAATTTTATGATTTTTTGAATTTTTTTGAATTTTTTTATTTTCAAATTTCTGAAATATTTCAACCTCTAGTCTCTAATCACTCCTCATCACTGCTCAATTTAATCTCTAATCACCCTTCATCATTCTAAATCATCTAACTTCCCGGACGGTCATCCATCCTCTCACTACTCCAGCCTGAGCACGCTTAACTTTCGGGTTCTATTCTCCCTCGTTTCCATGTCTGCACTTGTTGTTTTCCTGACAATAGTAAGATGTTAATCCTGTTAACCCTTAGGAATTTAGCTTGAACATGAAGTCACACATTTTACTGTTTGAGTTAGAAACTATTGTTCTAAAAAACAATAATTATTTAGTAACACTAATATTTCTTGAATAAGTAGTTTGACCACAGTTTGACCATAGTTTGACTACATTTTGACCATAGTTTGACCATAGTTTGACCAATGTTTGACCAGATTTGACCAAAATTCAAAAAAACTGAAATAATTATTTAGTAACACTAATATTTCTTGAATAAGTAGTTTGACCATTGTTTGACCATAGTTTGACCAGATTTGACCAAAATTCAAAAAAACCAAAATAATTATTTAGTAACACTAATACTTCTTGAATAAGTAGTTTGACCATAGTTTGACCAGATTTAACAAAAATACAAAACAAAACTGAAATTTGAGCATAACTTTTTTTCCTTTTAGAATTTGAGGATTCTAAAAATTTGCAAACAGCCCGTAGGCGGTCAAAATCGGATGCGGATTTTTGTGCTGAGAGTTTGAAAATGGGACCTTTAGTCCTGGTTTGAGACACAAACTGGGACTAAAGGACATCGCACCCTTTAGTCCCGGTTCGTGTCTCAAACCGGGACTAAAGGTCTAATCTTTAGTCATAGTTTGAGACACAACCTAGGACTAAAGGGCATCGCACCCTTTAGTCTCGGTTCGTGTCTTAAACCGGGACTAAAGGGCTCAGGTGAACCAGGACTAATGCCTTAGCCGCACTGAAAGTGCGTTATATCAACTAGAGGGGGGTGAATAGGCGATTTTTATGAAAGTCTTCAAAACATGAAAGTTTGGAAGACAAATGATAGAAATGAACCTATTACCATGCAGCGGAAGGTAGACTACACTAGGCAGACCATAGTCAAGTATTCAATGAAGTGAAAGCACAATGACTGATAGCAACTAGGCAGTCAAGATCAGGTACACAGTGAAGACAAATGGATAATGCAGATAGGCACTGACGTCACAAGAGCCAACTGTAAATAAAGAGATGGGAAGGATAGAACCAGTGTGCGTGATGAAGACAAAGGTTTGGTTGACCAGTTCCAACTGCGGTGACAGTTGTACGTCTGGTTAGGGCGGATAGGTATTTAAACCTGAGAACACACAGTCCCGGACACCTAGTCCTGAACACGCAGCTTAGGACACTTAGTCCTCACCGTATTCCCCTTGAGCTAAGGTCACACAGACCTCGCCCAATCACTCTGGTAAGTCTTCAAGGTAGACTCCCAAACCTTTACAGATTTCATTCACCGGTGATCCACAATGACTCTTGAATGCTCAGAACGCGACGCCTAACCGGTTAGAGGATTCACAGTCCTCAAGTGTAATAAGTCTTCAGATCACACAGACAAGAAGACTTAAGTGATGCCTAACACTCTTTGGCTCTGGGTGGTTAGGGCTTTATCCTCTTAAGTAATTATCTCTCAAGGGCTTTGAGGTGGGTTGCTCTCAAACGACAAAAGCCGTACTCTAACTCTGAGCAGCCAACATTCATGGTTGTAGGTGGTGGGCTATTTATAGCCACTAGGCAACCCGACCTGATTTGTCCGAAATGACCCTGGGTCACTAAGAAACTGACACGTGTTCCAATGGTCAGATTTGAAACACACACGACAACTTTACTTGGGCTACAAGCAAAGCTGACTTGTCCAACTCTAGACAAGATTCGCTCTCATAGTCTTCAGTTGAAGACATAGGATTTTGGTTAAGCATCACTTCAGTCATTCTGACTGGTTCTCTTGGACCCCACTTAACAGTACGGTGGTTCCTATGACTCAACAAAGAAGAAAAAGAACTACAAAAGATCCAAGTCTTCGCGCTCCATAGTCTTCATGCGATGTCTTCTCTTGTCATAGTCTTCAATGTGAATGTCTTCACATACCATCTTTGACTTCAATGTCTTCATACATTTTTAGGGGTCATCTCTATTAGGAAAACCGAATCAATGATGGACTTCTATCTGTGCTATCCTGCAATCCTCACAAACGCATTAGTCCCTCAACTAGGTTTGTCGTCAATACTCCAAAACCAACTAGGGGTGGCACTAGATGCACTTACAATCTCCCCCTTTTTGGTGATTGATGACAAACTAGTTGAGGTTTTCAACGGGGAATATAATATGTGAAATTTGTAAAGGATAAGGAATTGTCTTCATAAGTTGCAAGGGCTCCCCTGAAGATGTGCATATAAGTAATTTGCTTTTGGAATGCAAATGCACATGGCAGGTTGTACTTGTGGAGATCCTCTTCAACTTATGACAATTCATCATGCATGAAAAGTATGTGAAGATAATGACATGCATAATGAAAAATGAACGTCTGCAAAATGATCTAAGTGCGGAATTTATTATCGCACATGCGTAATTTATCATCGCATCACAGAATAGCAAATAAGTAGCAGATGACCATCGAGTTTAAGTGTTACAACTCAAAGAACCAAATGTATGAAAACGAGAGTTGTAAACACTAGGCAAAACATAAAGTAACCGCCCATATGGACCTGCTTGAAGACTATCAAACTCATATGCTTCTCCCCCTTTTGTCAGTAAGGACCAAAAAGGTTTGAAGACATAGAGCATCTACTCGTTCCCATGAGGAGTAGGTGAAGCAGCAAGGTCGTCGGAGGTGTTCGGCGGTGCAGAAGAACTTGGGGCAGTGTCGATGCGTGTAGAAGGAGGGGGCGGTGAAGTAGCATCATCTTCGTCCTCGATCACTCTGGCATTCACAGTTGCCGCGGAGGAAGAGAACTCAGAGTCTTCAAGAGATGGAGTTCGTCGCAGCAAATTCCTTTGGGGAGGTGTGGAGTCAAACTTGAAACGTTCAGAGAAACCATCCTCTTGATGATCATCCTCAGAACACATAAGCGTCAGCCCTTTCCATGTACGCCGACAGGTTTCATGGGCAACAAAGGCATTCTTGGTGGCAAGATTGCGAATGCAGTTGACATCCACCAAGAGGCTTTGCATTTGGCGCTTCAGCCAGTCATGTAAGTGTATCTAGTGCCACCCTTAGTTGGTTTTGGAGTATTGACGACAAACCTAGTTGAGGGACTAATGTGTTTGTGAGAATTGCAGGATAACACAGGTAGAAGTCTCTTGTTGATTCGGTTTTACTACCAGAGATGATCCCTAAAACTGTATGAAGACATTGAAGTCAAAGGTGGTATATGAAGATATTCACATTGAAGACTATGACAAAAAGAGACACGTTATGAAGCCAATGGAGCTCGAAGACTTAGATCTTTCGTAGTTCTTTTTCTTTTGTGTTGAGTCATAGGAACCACCGTACTGTTAAGTGGGGTCCAGAAGAACCAGTCAGAATGACTGAAGTGATGCCTAAACCAAAAACCTATGTCTTCGAGTGAAGACAATGAAAGCAAATTTTGTCCAGAGCCGGACAAGTCAGCTTTGCTTGTAGCCCAAGTAAAGTTGTCATGAGAGTTTGAAATCTGACCGTTGACACACGTGTCAGTTCCTTAGTGACCCAGGGTCATTTCGGACAAATCAGGTCGGGTTGCCAAGTGGCTATAAATAGCCCACCCCTACAACCATAAACGGTTGGCTGCTCAGATTTTAGTGCACGGCTTTTGTCGTTTGAGAGCAACCCACCTTGAAGCCTTTAAGAGAAAATTCCTAGCGAAAAGAAAGCCCTAACCACCCAGAGCCAGAGTAAATTGCGCATCACTTAAGTCTTCTTGTCTGTGAGATCTGAAGACTTATTACACTTGAGGACTGTGCATCCTCCAGACGGTTAGGCGTCGCGTTCAGAGCATCCAAGAGACATTGTGGATTGCCAGTGAACGAAGTCTGGAAGGTTTGGGAGTCTACCTTGAAGACTTACCAGAGTGATTGGGCGAGGACTATGTGACCTTAGCTCAAGGAGAATACGGTGAGGACTTCGTGTCCTGAGCTGCATGTTCAGGACTGGGTGTCCGGGACTGTGTGTCCTAAGGTTTAAATACCTAGCCGCTCCAACCAGACGTACAGTTGTCACAGCAATTGGAACTGGTCCAACACATCATTGTCTTCAATGAGTCACTGGTTTCATCTTCACTTCCTTTTACTTACTGTTACTCATTGTGAAGCCATTGCATGCTTGCTATATCTTTTGTCTTCACAACGTAATTGTATGATTTGATTGGCTTCATAACTTCTTCCTACCTGATCCTTATTACACTGCAGCTACTTGTCATTGTGCTTTCACTCTATTGAATACTTGACCATGGCTTGCCTAGTGTAATCTAACTTCCGCTGCATAGTGATAGGCATATCTTTACTGTTTGTCTTCATAACTTCCACGTTTTGAAGACTTTCATAAAAATCGCCTATTCACCCCCCTTCTAGTTGATATAACGCACTTTCAATTGGTATCAGAGCAAGGTGCTCCCTTGTTCTGTGTGATTCGGTTTAACCACCTGGAGTTTTAGCTATGTCGACTGCAGGGATAATGAAAGTCTCCGCTGCATGCCCCATCTTTGATGGAACTGAATATCTCTACTGGAAGAATAAGATGCGTATGCATCTTGAAGCCATTGACGTCGACCTATGGTATGTCGTCGAGAACGGCGTTTCCAAGGCTGGAGAAGGTGTCACTGCTGCTGATGTCAAGAAATTCGTTCAACTGGACTCTACTGCCAAGAACATCATCTGTGGTCATCTGACCAAAGGACAGTATGGCCGTGTGAGTGCTTTGAAGACATCCAAGCTGGTCTGGGACTGGCTCTCCAAGGTCAATGAAGGCATCTCAACCCAGAGAGATCAAAGAATTAGTGTCCTTCGCAATCTATTCAACCGCTTCAAGCAAAATGACAATGAGAATGTCCAGCACACATTTGACAGACTCACTGACATCACAAATGAGCTTCAAGCCCTTGGCGCTACTGAGATCACCAAACATGAAGTCGTCAAGACGCTGCTGAGATCACTTGATAGTTCGTTTGACATCCTAGCCCTGATGATTCAAGAATGTCCTGATTTCAAGACACATACTTGAGAGGCTCAACACACATGAGTTTCAGCTTTCTGAGAAAAGAGATATCTACGGTACAAACTATGGGCGAACTCGTGCCTTGAAGGCAAAAGTTGTTTCCTCATCTGTAGAAGAATCTGACAGCAGTTCTGATGATCCTGAAGACATTGGAAGGGAACTTGCAATGCTAGTGAAGAAGTTCCAAAAATTCACCAAGAAGAAAGGCTTCAGAAAGTCTTCACGATCAAGCTCAAGGAATGATGACATTTCTGCTCATGACTACAAGAAGAAAACATGCCACAAGTGCAAGAAAACTGGACACTTCATCTCTGAGTGTCCACAGTGGGACAATGAGAACAGAAAGAAGAAGAAGAGTAAGGAATATGACTCTAATGACAAGAAAAAGAAGAAATACACAAAGTCTTCTTCCAAGTCTTCCTCAAAGTCTTCATCACACAAGAAGAGCTCATCTGGCAAGGCACGTGCATTTGTTGGCAAGGAAATGGATTCAGAGGAGGAGTCCGCTTCTGAGGAGGCAGAGGTGGAGTCTGAGGAGGAGTCTGATTCTGGCATTGCAAGTCTGGCTACAGCATACGTCGCCAAGTCCATCTTCAACACTGAAGACAATGACTTCATCACCGACACCGATGCAAATGACAAGGACTACTCCACTCCTACCTACTGCTTCATGGCACGCGGTGCCAAGGTAAACAAACACACTACTCACTATCAAACATCTAGTGACGATGACTCTGATTGTGATTCAAAACCCAGTTACAAAACACTTGCTAAAATTGCAACTGAACAACAGAAAGCCATGGAACATATTCAAAAACTGTTAGACAGAAGCGATGATCTGTTGGGTGCTGAAATGACTCGATCTGAATCCTTAATTGAAGACATAAAAAACCTTCATGTTAAGTATCAGGAACTTGAAGATCGTCATGATACTCTCTCAACAACTCATGAAAAGCTTTCTTATGATTATCTTCAAAGGAATCAAGAACTTGAGAAATTGAGAGCGGCTCATGAAGATCTTCAAAAGGAAAACGAGTCACTTTGCGTCGAACAGATCAGTTCCACTCAGGAAGGATTTGAACCACCATGTCTTAAATGCATTGAGCGTGATAATGCTACTTTTGTTGCTGAATGTTCCACTGCTATTGCTGTTGCAATATCTTCAACTATTGATGTGGTAACTAACCCCTCTGCTGAGGATACCACTGCTATTGCTGATGAGAATGCTAGGTTGAAGACATTGCTTGAAACAGGGATGTACAAAAGCCTTAAAGGGCATCAGACGCTATGTGATGTCCTGAAAAAGCAGATTCTGAACCGAAACCCTAGGAAAGAGGGTATAGGGTTCGTAAGGAAAATAAATGCAGATGGCTCTTACTGGAAACCTGAGCAGTACCCCAAAACCAAGTGGGTTGCTGCAAAGGAACCTTTAGCAGATCCATCCAATTTATCTGGCTTCACTTGTGCTAACTCCATTATCATTGATGGATCCTTTGATGCAAACTATAAACTGTTTAAGAATCAGAATGATGAAGTGTTTGCCAGGTACATTGGTACTAACTGCAGGACTCGACCGCCTATGAAGAAGATCTGGGTTCCGAAAACGTGTCTGGAAAATCTTCCTGTGAATGTCTTCATGACACCTCACATGAAGAAGACAAACCTCAGACCAAAAGCATCATACGGTCCAAAGGCTTCATACAGACAGAGGACTCACCTGAGTCGCACTAACGCAAATGTTTTGCAGGGAAACCATACTCAGGCATATGAATATGAGAGCCGTTTATCAAACCGTCATGTTCATATGACCAAGAACTATTCTGCCTATTCTTATGAGTACTATTGTCCGCCTGCTAGACTGTTTGCTAGGGCTCCAAAGCCAAAATTCTCAGATGCTGCACTTAGACTTATCACTTTTAAGCCACCCTTGAAGATGTGGGTGGTTAAAGAAGCTTAACTCTCTTTTGCAGGGAAAGGTCTCCAGCAGAAAACCAAAATCTTCTGACGCTATTGCTGGGGACCTTAAAAATCTTGTAGGGCGCAAGATAAAATGCCCGAATGGCATCATTATGTACTTCGTTCCTGAATCGCATGCTACTCTCCCTATTAGTCCTAATCTGGATCTAAGCTTTCATAACCCACTGGTTCGTCAAATGTTTTTGCTTCACAATTCACTTCGTGAAGTCTATCCCCCTAACTGCACTGTAGGGTACAACACCAGCGTCTTCAAAGTCTTCAGAATGGATTATTGACAGTGGGTGTACAAATCACATGACTGGCAAAAGAAGCCTTCTTATGGATTCAACCTTACGTCCATGCGACAAGAGCCACATCACATTTGCTGATACTGGTAAAAGTAAGGTATTGGGTCTAGGTAGAGTTGCAATCTTAAAGGATCAACACATGGATAAAGTCATGCTTGTTGAATCCCTTGGTTTCAACTTAATGTCTGTCTCAATGCTTTGCGATTTGAACATGGTTGTAATATTTGGAAAATTTCGTTGCCTTGTACTAATGGAATCTGACAAGTCTCTAGTGTTTGAAGGGTATCGGAAAGATGATTTGTATGTGGTAGATTTCTCAGCAGGGCCACAACTTGCAGTATGTCTTCTTGCAAAAGCTTCAGAATGCTGGCTCTGGCATCGGAGGCTTGGGCATGCTGGCATGAGGAACCTCCACACCCTTGCGAAGAAGAAACATATCATAGGCATCGAGGGCGTCAAGTTCAAGAAAGATCACTTATGCGGTGCCTGTGAAGCAGGGAAGATGACGAGGGCAAAACATCCCTCGAAGACAATCACGACCACTACTTGACCCTTCGAACTGCTTCACATGGATCGTTTTGGTCCCACTCACTACTCAACTTTTACTACTAGTGCTTGCCTCTATGGCTTTGTCATTGTTGATGATTATTCTAGATATACTTGGGTACACATAATCCTTTACAAGACTGAAGTGCAGAATGTCTTTAGACGCTTCGCCAATCGAGCTATGAACATTTACGGCGCCAAGATAAAGCACATCAGAAGTGACAATGGCACGGAATTCAAGAACACTGGCCTTGATACATATCTTGATACCTTGGGCATCATACATGAATTCTCAGCTCCGTACACGCCACAGCAGAATGGCGTCGTCGAACATAAGAACAGAACACTCATTGAGATGGCCAGAACGATGCTAGATGAATACAAGACTCCCAGAAAATTCTGTACTGAAGCCATTGACACTGCATGCCATACAATCAATCGTGTTTATCTCCACAAGCTTCTGAACAAGACATCTTATGAACTCCTAACTGGCAAGAAGCCAAAAGTCAGTTATTTCAGGGTATTTGGCGCAAGGTGCTGGATCAAGGACCCACACCACACCTCAAAGTTTGCACCAAAAGCACATGAGGATTTTATGCTTGGATATGAAAAGGATTCGCACTCCTACAGAGTCTTCAATCTCTTCCATTACAAAGTGGTTGAAACAGTGGATGTGCGGTTTGATGAGACAAATGGTTCACAAAGAGAGCAACTGCCAAATGTGCTAGATGAAATTCCAGCTAGTGAATCAATCAAGCTAATGGGAACTGGAGAGATTATACCTTCTGAAGCTCATCCTGAAGAAGAACTTATCATCTCAACACCTGATCAACATGAAGACAATGCTCAGCCTGAAGACATTCCTCCCAAGAACAACACAGATCAGCAAGAGCAAAGTCTTCGCCCTGTACATCCTCGTGTTTCCAATGAAGTGCAGATTGACAGAATAATTGACAGCATCAATGCACCTGGTCCACTCACTCGTTCAAGGGCAACTCAGCTAGCAAATTTTTGTGGGCACTTCGCATTCGTCTCAATATCAGAACCCAAGAAAATTGAAGAAGCCTTCATAAAACCTGAATGGATTCAAGCTATGCAAGAAGAGCTTCAACAGTTTGAGCTAAATAATGTATGGGAACTGGTTAAGCGTCCTGATCCATGGAAGCACAATATAATAGGCACCAAATGGATATACCGCAACAAGCAAGATGAGCATGGTCAAGTTGTCAGAAACAAAGCTCGTCTCGTTGCTCAAGGATATACTCAAGTAGAAGGCATTGACTTCGATGAAACATTTGCTCCTGTGGCTAGGCTTGAAGCCATACGCATACTGCTGGCCTATGCAAATCATCATAATATAATTCTATATCAAATGGATGTGAAGAGTGCATTTCTCAATGGCAAGATTGAAGAAGAAGTGTATGTTGCACAACCGCCTGGCTTTGAAAATCCAAAACATCCTGACATGGTATACAAGCTCAACAAGGCACTGTATGGCCTCAAACAAGCCCCTAGGGCCTGATATGACACACTCAAATACTTCCTGAAGAGCAAAGGCTTCATACCTGGTTCCCTGGATCCCACTCTTTTCATGAAGACATATGATGGTGAACTGTTTGTGTGCCAAATATATGTGGATGACATTATCTTCGGCTGCACAAATCAGAAGTACAGTGAAGAGTTTGGATATATGATGCAAGAGCAATATCAGATGTCCATGATAGGGGAGCTGAAGTTCTTCATTGGTCTTCAAATACGACAACAACGCAATGGCATCTTCATATCTCAAGAGAAGTATCTCAAAGATTGCCTGAAGAAGTTCGGTATGCAAGACTGCAAAGGCTTCACAACACCAATGCCAGCCAAACATCATCTGGGTCCTGACGACAATGGTAAAGAGATCGATCAAAAGGTATACCGCTCCATGATTGGTTCTTTACTTTATTTATGTGCATCTAGGCCAGATATTATGCTTAGTGTTTGCATGTGTGCTCGATTTCAAGCGGCACCAAATTAGTCGCATCACTTAGTTGTGAAGCGAATTCTTTGATATTTGGCTCACACCCCAACTCTAGGATTATGGTATCCAAAGGGCTCAGATTTTGATTTGGTTGGATTCTTGGATGCTGATTATGCTGGTGACAAAATTGATCGCAAGTCTACATCAGGCACATGTCACTTTCTGGGACGATCACTTGTATGTTGGTCTTCAAAGAAGCAGAACTGTGTATCTCTCTCCACTGCTGAATCTGAATACATTGCTGCTGGATCTTGCTGCGCTCAGCTTTTGTGGATGAAGCAAACACTCAAGGACTATGGCATTCATATGAAGCAAGTGCCACTTTACTGCGACAACGAAAGCGCCATCAAGATTGCCAACAACCCAGTTCAACACTCGAAGACAAAACACATTGAAATTCTTCATCACTTTCTCAGAGATCATGTTGTGAAGGAAGACATTGATATCATACACGTCAACACTGAAGAGCAATTGACAGATATCTTCACCAAGCCCTTGGATGAGAAGAGGTTTTGCAAGTTACGGTGTGAGCTAAATATCCTGGAATCCTCAAATGTCTTGTGATCAGGCACACATCCTAACCCTTATGCATATTGATGACTTAGATGTACAACACACGAAGTGAAGTATATCTTTAATCAATGAAGACATACATCCTAAGTGTGAATACATTAATGTGGAAATTGACTTCAGAGCACCACGATAATTGTGCGCCGTGTCTGGGTCTAATACTTCCTATACGGTGGGTAACGCCACCACCAAACGTTCTATTTTGCAGTGTTTCACTCATGGCGTTACCTTGCAATGTCTTCACATTTGGTTTGGCTTCAATCTCAACATGTCTTCACGATTATCTTTACTATGTATATATATATGTATATATATATATATATACTAGTGTTCTGTCCTCTACAGCATTCACTTATAGCTATGTCTTCTTGTTGAATTTTTTGAACTAAGTGAATGTGATCGGACCTAACCTCTCTATGCTCTCTATATCAAAATTCTATCTCTCCAAGTCATATGCATTCTATTGAAACTGTTGAATGTCTTCTCTGCGTCCTTGTTAGCAGAAGACACAGAGACAATATTTAAGTTCGTTTTCAATGCTCATTCATTCACATGAAATCCGGAGAAGTAGGAACGACCACCCTACAATCCAGGTGTGCGTGGGACGTGGAACTGCCCCCAAAATATTGCATGATGGCCACGTATTACTCAAATGCGAATCGCCAGGGGCACCTGTGTAATAGCACAGTGTCGCCCCTGTGCCTATAAATACACACTTACAGCGGTAACTATCTCTTATTCCACCCTCGCACGAACCCTAGCGCCACCGCTAGCTCTCGACAACGCCGGCGACGAAGCGCTTCGCTGTCGCAACCTCTCCGACACCGTCTTCACGCCGATCGCGGACATCGTCCTCTCCGCCGTCGCCGTAGGTGTCTTCCGTCGCCAAGTTAGAGCACGAAGGATTGAACTGCTCGGCATCATCTCCCACTCCGTCTAGCAGTTCTAAGTGTGGTAAATAAAACTTCTTTTTACAGCCCCTGTTGATCTCATGGTTCTATCACTTTCTAGCATAAGAAGTTTCTCTTCACACAAGTTAGATCTTTCAATCTGCATCTCATAACATGCCTAGTATATTCACTTGTGCTTCATGAAGTAGTTAGATTCCTCACTTGTACTGATCTGTGGGTTCGTACAAATCTGGAACCAACTTCTTTTCTATGAGTGAATGTCTTCACACGATGAGGTCAATGTCTTCTAAACTGATTTATCTTCAAAATCTTTTGAGAATGCATATGACCTCTTCCCCTTCCCTCGCACCTTAATGCTGTCACAGGTACATGTTCGTGGGAGAATCCTTTGGTTCTCATAGTCTGCATTCATTTGCAGAATTCTTACAGTATCACATCAATTCTCCTGAAGCCAGTTCCTATTGGTCCAGCAAGAAAAAGCCTTTGAAGCCTTTGAACGTCTTGAAGCCTTTTAAGTTAAAGTTTATGGCTTCAGAAACAGCAGCAAGGAAGGGGGGCAGACAGCGACGTGGAGGAACATCCAAAGATCTGCCTGATGAACTGGCAGAAATGTATAAAACAGATCCTGAAGAGAATTATGGTCAGCGCAAGACCCGAATTCAATGGATTCGACGCTATTGGGCAGAACAATGGTTCAAGTACTGCTTCACAACCCAAGAGTATGCTGAGAAGAGTGCCATCAAAAGATCGTGGGGAGACATCTTATTCAAGAACCTTGTACCCAGGACCAGAGATGAAGCCATTGCTCAAGGCTTCTACCCATGCATGGTTCGAGGACTACAGCCTGCTGAAGCACATCCGTCGTCACTACTCTGGTGTCGTGACGACAATCTGTTCAAGCGCAACTTCCAGTTTGCCCAGAACTCGGCGAAGCAGAACAAGAAGAAGTTGGGGTTAGACTTCAACCCTAGTCCCTCCGCACCAAGGGCAGATGGCACACGACGCAGAACCCAATATCATCGATCCGTATGCCAACCTTGAGGGCCTCATCACCCGCATCTTAGTCCAAGGGACTGCCGTGAATGACCTCCCAGCTGACTCTCAGTCTGATGAAGCTCCTGCTGTATCGAAGCCAAAGCAGTCGAAGAAGCCAAAAGCTTCAAAGCCGGCCCCTTCGCCAAAAATCTCAAGGGCAAAGCCATTGGCAACTGCACCTCCTGAAGACAGTGTGCAGTCAGAAGACGTCTCCCGCGTCTCCAAGCCCTAGAAGGCCAAGATGCCTCAGCCACACACCGGCAAGGAGCTCACAGCTGCTGCCATTCTGCGCAGCGAAGCCATTGATCTGTCAAGTGATGAAGATCTTGGAGATGACGCTCTCGAGCAGCTCATCAAGAGCAAAGAAGAAGCTGAAATCTTCAACAATTTGCCTCTCTTTGATGTCGCCATCATCCACAACTTCATCGACGAATGGTTTGCCACACCAAACATCAGCTTCGAAGATCTGCAGCTGCCCGTTGGCCTCAGCGCCGCCTTCCAAGGTGCTATTGCTTCAGAACTTGCAATTGCCCAGCGCATTATTGAACTGAAGCAGAAAATTGATCATGAAAAGGCTCAGTTCAAGAAGCATATGGCCAAGCTCAGCGTGCAAGAAGTAAAGAGCTTCAAGATCATGTTGCACGAACTAAAGGAAAACTTTCTGAAGAAGCATGCAGAAGCTCAAGGTTCGCGTGAGCGAATGAAGACTCTGGCAGACAGATGTGTGCAGGCCTACAATGAGGCTGAGAAGCGCAAGGCACTTGGGCGTCCTGGCATCGACCCCAAGATGGCCGCAAAGAAAAAGAAGAAGACTGTTCCAGCTGAACAAGAGGCACCAAGGCAGGAAGCAGTTCCGCTTGTCTTCCCAACTGCAATGACTGGCTCGAAGCCAAAGAGCCGGTCAACAGCTTCAGAGCTCAAGAAGACAAGAACTGCTGAGGCTGAAGCCAGGAAGAGGAAAAGCTCTGAAGCCTCTCCTACTGCCCCCAACAAGAAAAAGAGAAAGACCAAGAAATCTCGGGCTGCTCCCACAGAGCCCTTGATAGTTGAACCTATTTCTATGGTTCACCCTGACGCAGAACGTCAACTGATGGTGCATGAGCCTGCTTACACAGAGGATCCTGTTCCTGAAGACATTCCAGCAGCTGATCCCATCGCTGCTGAAGACATTGGTCATCGTGACAATGTAGATGATGATGCAGCCCTTTCTCAATTAGAACACAACGAACTCATCAGCATTGGTCGTCCACTGACGCCAATTGCACAGGATGCTTCATGGGCGGATCGCCCTCAAGAGGAAGAAGACAATGAGGCCCAACCCACTCCAACCCCACAGGCGTCATCTGCATTCCGCAGGCTTCGCAAAGGTCCAAGGCCTCAAGTCTATGCTGAAGACATTCCGGCTGCATCAGCCGCAGAAGAAGCACCACAAGAGCCCACTCCTATGCTCCACCAAGAAGCAGTTCTCTAGGAGAACGTGCTTGTGACCGACCCTCCAGCTAGTCAAGCGGAGGCTGAAAATATTGAGGCTGCCACAACCAACACTGAAGCCAATGTGGAGCCCTCCCCACCAAAAGCTTCAGAAGACAATGAAGCTACTGATCCAGACACTTCTGTTCCTGAGTCTTGTTGTAGGTCCTCAATTTGATTACCATGTTGAGCACAGGCCTCATGTCCAGAAGCCAGTCCCAAGGCTGCCGAGGTTCCTAGGTCCTGCATCAGCACCTGGCTCCTTTAACATCAATAGCTTCAAGGCAGATAATACGTTCTTCAACAGCTCCAAGAACCCCTATTCAAGGGAAAGGATTTCATCAGATAGGTTCTGGAGCTATCCTCAGCACAGCTACTATTCATGCATCCTATACAACCAAGGTCGCATCTTCCCGCACAAGCGCCTTGATGTTGAAGCCATTGTTGGTCTACCCTGTTTAGAGGAGGCGTTGGATTGCTTCAAGCAAGGTGGTCTGCTGCAGTTTATAACTGATGAAGAGCACTGGAATGAAGAGCTTCTGCTGCAATTCTATGCCACCCTCCACATCAAAGGATACAACAGGGATCCGAAGATTTGGGCCCTGGAGTGGATGACCGACAATGTCCATCACGAAGCCAATGCATTTGATATCATTGAGATCACCGGCCTGCCCACTCCTGGCGAATTCTTCGAGGAAGGCTGTCCACTACACATTGAAGCTCTTGAGAGCATATTCCAGAGGCCTGAACCGAATATGAGTCAGATGCTCTCCATGATGAAGCCATTGCCCCACGATGCTCTTTATCCAACAGAGTTCTTCGTTGAAGACTTTGAGTACCTGCCCAGAACCATCTATCACATTATCTGGCGGACTCTCTGGCCTATCAAAGGACACTCTCCAAAGGCTAAGATTGAGGGTACAATGAAGACTCTGATATTTTGTATCCTTCATGGCAAATGCTTCAACGCACAGGACTTCTTCATACGCCAACTTGCTACATCAGGCTCAGATTTACTTGGTTTGAAGATCTATGCTCCTTGGGTAATGAGACTGATCAAGCTTCACTCTGCAATCTCATACCAGCCCTTAGTCCGCAACCATCGGATCTTCTTGCCAGATGTGGATACCTCTGCTGAAGCTATATATCCTGAGCCCGCCAAGCAACCTTTGAGTCTTCAGAATGCAGAACACCAGAGCTTCACTCAGAATGTTGAAGGTGTTGAAGCCATCTCCAGGGTGTATCCTTTGGCTGGCACTACACGTGCACCACACCCTGCTTCAACTGAAGCCACTGACAGTGCAACTGCTTCAAGACCCAAGAAGCGCACTCATGTTCTCAACGACCGAGAGCTTTTTGTGGCCCTTCATCAAAAGCAGGATAGGCATCATGACTGGTTGAAGAGACAGATGAAGAGCCTCTTGGTGGATGTAAATCGCATCCGAAATCTTGCCATCAAGAACGCTTTCGTTGCCCATGAAACCTGTCGCCGCACATGGAAAGGGCTAACGATGATGCTTTCTGAAGCTGATCTTCAAGAGGATGGCTTCACTGAAAGATTCAAGTTTGACTCCACATCTCCTCGAAGAGTTGTGCTGCTGGGGACTCCATCTCTTGAAGACTCTGAGTTTTCTTCCTCTGCTGCCACAGTCACTGCCAGAATCATTGATGAAGAAGACGATGCTACCTCACCACCACCTGCTTCAGCACCTCCAAGCTCTTTCTGCACCGCCAAATAACGCCAATAACCCAGCTACTTCATCTACTCCTCAAGGGAACGAGTAGAGGCTCTATGTCTTCAAACCTTTTTGGTCATTACTGACAAAAGGGGGAGAAACATATGAGATTGATAGTCTTCAAACGGGTTCATATGGGCGGGTGCCTTATATTTTGCTTCGTGCTTACAACTCTCGTTTTTGCTACATTTGGTTCTTATGAGTTGTAACACTTAAACCAGATGGTCGTCTGCTACTTGTTTGCCATCCTGTTTTGCGAAGATAAATTCCGCATGTGCGACGATAAATTCCGCACTTATCTCATTCTGCAAACGTCCATTTTCCATTATGCATGTCATTATCTTCATATACTTTCACATGCATAGTGGATTGTCATCATAAGCTGAAGTGGATCTCCACAAGTACAACCTGCCATGTGCATTTGCATTCCAAAAGCAAATTAACTTATATGCACATCTTCAGGGGGAGCCCTTGCAACTTATGAAGACAATTCCTTATCCTTTACAATTTCACAGACTATATTCCCCGTTGAAAACTTCAACTAGTTTGTCATCAATCACCAAAAAGGGGGAGATTGTAAGTGCATCTAGTGCCACCCCTAGTTGGTTTTGGAGTATTGACGACAAACCTAGTTAAGGGACTAATGTGTTTGTGAGAATTGCAGGACAACACAGGTAGAAGTCCCTCATTGATTCGGTTTTACTACCAAAGATGACCCCTAAAACTGTATGAAGACATTGAAGTCAAAGGTGGTATATGAAGATATTCACATTGAAGACTATGACAAAAGAAGACACGTTATGAAGCCAATGGAGCTCGAAGACTTAGATCTTTCGTAGTTCTTTTTCTTTTGTGTTGAGTCATAGGAACCACCGTACTGTTAAGTGGGGTCCAGGAGAACTAGTCAGAATGACTGAAGTGATGCCTAAACCAAAAACCTATGTCTTCGAGTGAAGACAATGAAAGCAAATCTTGTCTAGAGCCGGACAAGTCATCTTTGCTTGTAGCCCAAGTAAAGTTTCCATGAGAGTTTGAAATCTGACCGTTGAGGCACGTGTCAGTTCCTTAGTGACCCAGGGTCATTTCGGACAAATCAGTTCGGGTTGCCAAGTGGCTATAAATAGCCCACCCCGTACAACCATAAACGGTTGGCTGCTCAGATTTCAGTGCACGGCTTTTGTCGTTTGAGAGCAACCCACCTCGAAGCCTTTGAGAGAAAATTCCTAGCAAGGAGAAAGCCCTAACCACCCAAAGCCAGAGTAAATTGGGCATCACTTAAGTCTTCTTGTCTGTGAGATCTAAAGACTTATTACACTTGAGGACTGTGCATCCTCCAGACGGTTAGGCGTCGCGTTCAGAGCATCCAAGAGACATTGTGGATTGCCAGTGAACGAAGTCTGGAAGGTTTGGGAGTCTACCTTGAAGACTTACCAGAGTGATTGGGCGAGGACTATGTGACCTTAGCTCAAGGAGAATACGGTGAGGACTTCGTGTCCTGAGCTGCATGTTCAGGACTGGGTGTCCGGGACTGTGTGTCCTAAGGTTTAAATACCTAGCCGCTCCAACCAGACGTACAGTTGTCACAGCAACTGGAACTGGTCCAACACATCATTGTCTTCAACGAGTCACTGGTTTCATCTTCACTTCCTTTTACTTACTGTTACTCATTGTGAAGTCATTGCATGCTTGCTATATCTTTTGTCTTCACAACGTAACTGTATGATTTGATTGGCTTCATAACTTCTTCCTACCCGATCCTTATTACACTGCAGCTACTTGTCATTGTGCTTTCACTCTATTGAATACTTGACCATGGCTTGCCTAGTGTAATCTAACTTCCGCTGCATAGTGGTAGGCATATCTCTACTGTTTGTCTTCATAACTTCCACGTTTTGAAGACTTTCATAAAAATCGCCTATTCACCCCCCTCTAGTCGATATAACGCACTTTCAAGTCATGATGCCTATCCTGTTTCTGATGAAGGGCAACCAGAAGCTCTTGGTCATTGAGAACAGGAGATCGCTTCTTGGGCCGTTGGGCAATAGTGCTTTCAGTGGCTTTAGTGAGGGCACGATGAGGTGCACGTGTAGTACCAGCCAAAGGATAGACACGAGTGACTGCTTCAACTCCTTCAATGTTCTGAGAGAAACTGTGATGCTCAGCATTCTGCAGACTAAGAGGCTCCTTGGCAGGCTCTGGATAGATGGCTTCAACGGATATATCCACGTCAGGCAGAAAGATCCGATGATTGCGAGTAGAGGGCTAATATGAGACAGCTGAGTGGAGTTTGATCAGCCGCATTATCCATGGAGCATACAACTTCAAGCCAAAAAGATCAGATCCTGATGCAGCAAGTTGGCGGATGAAGAAGTCTTGTGCAGTGAAGCATTTGCCGTGAAGAATATAGAAGACCAAAGTCTTCATTGCACCTTCCAGCTTTGCATGTGGAGAATGTCCTTTGATGGGCCAGAGAGTTCGCCTTATAATGTGATAGATAGTGCGTGGCAGATACTCAAGGTCTTCAACAAAGAACTCCTTAGGATATGCCGCATCTGGAGTCAAAGGCTTCATAATGCTAAGCATCTGACTCATGTTCGGTTCAGGCTTCTGAAAGATGCTCTCCATAGCTTCACTGTGAAGCTGACAGCCAGGTTCATAGAGATCTCCAGAAGTGGGCAGACCAGTGAGCTCAATGATATCAAAGGCTTTGGCTTCATGATGAACATTTCTGGTCATCCACTCAAGGATCCAAGTCTTTGGATCTCTGTTGTAGCCACGTATGTGAAGAGTGGCATAAAATTGGAGCAGCAACTCTTCGTTTCAGTGCTCTTGGTCGGTGACGAAAGGCAACAATCCAGCCTCTTTGAAGCAATCCAGAGCTTCTTCCAAGTAGGGCAGACCAGTTATTGCTTCGGTGTCAAGACGCATATGAGGGAAGATGCGACCTTGATTGTACAGAATGCATGAGTAATAACTTCGCTGTGGATAGCTACAGAACCGATCAGAAGATATTTTTTCCCTTGAGTAGGGGTTCTTGGAGCTATTGAAGAAGGTGTTGTGTGCTTTGAAGCCGTTGACATTAAAGGATCCAGGTGCTAATGCAGGACCTGGAAACCTGGGCAACCTTGGCATTGGCTTCTGTATCTGAGGCCTGTGCTCAACATGATAGTCAAACTGAGGACCAGCAGTAGGCGCAGGAACAGTAGCAGTAGCATCATTGGCTTCACTGACTTCTGGCTCATGGGTTGGTGTAGGCTCCATATTTGCTTCAGCCATGACAACGTCATTGGCTTCATTTGTGTTGGTGGTGGCAGCCTCAAGATTTTCTAACTCCACTTGATGAGCTGGAGGGTCAGGCACAGACACGTTCTCCTTGAGAACAACTTCTTCAGTAATGGGGGGAGTAGGGACACGTTCTTCTTCTTGGGTGTCATCGGCTGATGCAGCCGGAATGTCTTCAGCAGCTTTAGCCTCAGACTCGGAGACATTCACAGTAGGAGTGGCATCTGGAAACACTTGACGTGCAACAGAGTGGTGGGGCACTTCTCCTTCTGGAACGCTCGAAAGAGGGACTTGAGACCTTGGTCCTTTGCGAAGCCTGCGTAATGCTGGCGACGCCTTTGGAGATGGAGTTGGCTGGGCCTCAAGGTCATCTTCTTCTTCTTGCCGGGGTGGTGTGACTTGTTGTTGTGGGTGATCAGCCCATGATGCATCCTGAGCAATTGGCATCAGAGGACGACCAATGCTGATGAGTTCGTTGTGCATAAGCACAGGCGATGATACCTGTTGGTGCTCTATCTGAGGAAGAACTACATCATCTTCAACATTGTCATGGTGACCAATGTCTTCAGCAGCGGTGGGATCAACTGCTGGAATGTCTTCAACTATATGAGCCTCTGTGGAAGCAGGCTCATGGACAACCAGTTGGCGCTCTTGGTGTGTAGATGCAGGGCGAACCATTGAGATAGCTTCAACAACTAAGGGCTCTGTGGGAGCATCCTGATCCTTCTTGGTCTTTCGCTTCTTCTTAGAGGGAGCAGCATCAGAGGCTTCAGGATGTTTCCTCTTTCTGGCTTCAGCCTCAGCAGTCCTCGTCTTCTTCAGTTCTGAAGCGGTTGACCTGACCTTTGGCTTCAAGCCAGTCATGCTGGCTGGGAAGATAATGGGATGTGCTTCCTGCCTTGGTGCGTCGGGTTCGGCCACAGCGGGCTTCTTCTTCTTCTTTGCAGCCATCATGGGATTGATGCCAGGACGCCCAAGGGCCTTGCGCTTCTCAGCCTCATTGTAGACTTGCACACACTTGTCAGCCAGGCTCTTCATGCGCTCACGAGAACCTTGAGCTTCTTCACGCTTCTTGAGAAAGGCTTCTTTGAGCTCGTGCAGCATGATCTTGAAGTTCTTGACCTCTTGCACCCTGAGCTTGGCCATATGCTTCTTGAACTGAGCTTTCTCAAAGTCGATCTTTTGCTTCAGTTCAACGATGCGCTGAGCTAGAGCTAGCTCTGAAGCAATGGCGCCATGGAAGGCGACACTGAGGCCAATTGGAAGTTGCAGATCTTCAAAGCTGAGGTTGGGCGTGTCAAACCACTCATCAATGAAGTTGTGGATGATTGCCACGTCAATAAGAGGCAAATCATTGAAGATTTCTGCTTCTTCTTTGCTCTTGATCAGTTGCTCAAGGGCGTCATCTGCAAGATCTTCATCGCTGGACAGATCAATGGCGTCGTTGCGCAGAATAGCAGCAGCAGTCAGTTCTTGGCTGGTGTGTTGCAAAGGCATCTTTACTCTTGAGGGCTTGGAGATGCGTGGCAAATCTTCAGACTACACACTGTCTTCAGGAGGTGCAGTAGCCAGTGACTTCGCTCGTGAAATTTTTGGTGCTGAGGCAGGCATGGAAGCTTTAGGCTTCTTCAGTTTCTTTGGCTTCGGCGGTGCAGGCGCTTCATCAGATTCAGCGTCATCTGCAGGCTCATCCACAACTGTCCCTTGAACCTTGATATGGGTGATGAGACCTTCCAGGTTGTAGAAGGGCCCAACAAGATTGGTTTCAGCTTCACGGGTGCCATCGGCACGGGGAGCAGAGGGCCAGGGTTGAAGTCAAGTCCCCATGACTTCTTATTTTGCTTGCCCGAATTCTTGGCAAACTGGAAGTTGCGCTTGAACAGATTGTCGTCACGACACCATAGTAGTGACGATGGGTGTGCATCTGTAGGCTGTGGTCCACGGACCATGTAGGGATAGAAGCCTTGTTCAATGGCTTCATCTCTGGACCTGGGTTGAAGATTTTTGTATAGGATGTCTCCCCAAGGTGGCTTGATGGCATTTTTCTCAGCATATTCCTGGGACACAAACCGGTATTTGAACCATTGTTCTGCCCAATATCTTCGAATACATTGGATTTGGGTCTTGCGCTGATTGTAATCCTCTTCAAGATCTGTCTTGTAAAGCTCTCAGAGGTCATCAGGCAAATCTCTTGACGTTCCCCCACGAAGCTGTCTGCCACCCTTCCTTACTGATTTCTCTGCAGCCATGAACTTCAAACTAAATGGCTTCAACATGTTCAAAGGCTTCAAAGGCTTTCGCTTGCTTGACAAACAGGAACTGGCTTCGGGAGAATTTATATGATATTGTAAGAATTCTGCAAATGAATGCAGACTATGAGAACCAAGGGATTCTCCCACGGACATGTACCTGTGACAGCATTAAGGTGCGAGGGAAGGGGAAGAGGTCATATGCATTCTTAGAAGATTTTGAAGATAAATCAATTTAGAAGACATTGACCTCATCGTGCGAAGACATTCACTCATAGATAAGGAGTTGGTTCCAGATTTTTACGAATCCACGGATCAGTACAAGTGAGGAATCTAACTACTTTGTGAAGCATAAGTGAACATAGCAGGCATATTATGAGATGCAGTATGAAATAGATCCAATTTGTGTGAACAGAAACTTCTTATGGTAGAAAGTGATGAATCTATAGGATCAAAGGGCTGTAAAAAGGAAGTTTTATTTACCACACGAAGAACTGCTAGACAGAGTGGAAGGGGAGGCCGAGTAGTTCGATCGTCCGTGCCCTAACTTGGCGACGGAGGACACCTACGGCGACGACGGAGAAGACGATGTCTGCGGCCGGCGTGAAGACGGCGTCGGAGAGGTTGCGGCAGCTAAGCGCTTCGTCGCCGACGTCATCGAGGGCTAGCGGTGGCGCTAGGGTTCGTGCGAGAGTGGAAGAAAGGATAATGACTGTGGTGAGGTGTGTATTTATAGGGACAGGGACGGCACAGTGTTATTACACAGGTGCCCCTGGCGATTCACATCTGAAGGACACGTGGCCATCATGCAACATATCGGAGGTTGTTCCACGTTCCCACGCACGCCTGGATTGTCGGGTGGTCGTTCCCACTTCTCCGGGTTTCAGGTGAAGGAATTAGCATTGAAAGCGGACTTAATGTTTGTCTCTGTATCTTCTGCTGACAAGGAAGCAGAGAAGACATTCGACAGTTTCAACAGAATGCATATGATTTGGAGAGATAGAGTTTGAGATAGAAGGCATAGAGAGGTTAGGGTCCGCTCACATTCACTTAGTTCAAAAGATTCAACAAGAAGACATAGCTATAAGTGAATGCTGTAGAGGACAGAACACTAATATATATATATATATATATATATATATATATATATATATATATATATATATATATATATATATATGAGAAAGACAACCAAACCAACATAGTGAAGATAATCATGAAGACAAGTTGAGAATGAAGACAAACAAAATGTGAAGACATAGCAAATGTAATGCCATGGGCAAAACACTTCAAACAGAAGAATTTGGTGGTGGCGTTACCCACCGTATAGGAAGTATTAGACCTAGGCACGGCGCACAATTATCGTGGCGCTCCGAAGTCAAATTCCACATTAATGTATTCACACTTAGAATGTATGTCTTCATTGATTGAAGATATAGTTTACTTCGTGTGTTGCACATCTAAGTCATCAATATGCATAAGTGTTAGGATGTGTGCCTGATCACAGGACATTTGAGGATTCCAAGATGTTTAGCTCACACCGTAACTTGCAAAATCTCTTCTTATCCAAGGGCTTGGTGAAGATATCTGCCAATTGCTCTTCAGTGTTGACGTGTATGATATCAATATCTTCCTTTACAACATGATCTCTGAGAAAGTGATGACGAATTTCAATGTGCTTTGTCTCCGAGTGCTGAACGGGGTTGTTGACGATCTTGATGGCGCTTTCGTTGTCGCAGTAGAGTGGCACTTGGTTAAGATGAATGCCATAGTCTTTAAGTGTTTGCTTCATCCACAGAAGCTGAGCGCAGCAAGATCCAGCAGCAATGTATTCAGATTCAACAGTGGAGAGAGATACACAGTTCTGCTTCTTTGAAGACCAACATACAAGTGATTGTCCCAGAAAATGACATGTGCCTGATGTAGACTTGCGATCCACCTTGTCACCAGCATAATCAGCATCCGAGAATCCAACCAGATCAAACTCTGAGCCCTTTGGATACCATAATCCTAGTGTTGGGGTGTAAGCCAAATATCGAAGAATTCGCTTCACAGCTAAGTGATGCGATTCATTTCGTGCCGCTTGGAATCGAGCACACATGCAAACACTAAGCATAATATCTGGCCTAGATGCACTTAGATAAAGTAAAGAACCAATCATGGAGCGGTATACCTTTTGATCGAACTCTTTACCATTGTCGTCGGGACCCAGGTGATGTTTGGCTGGCATTGGCGTCGTGAAGCCTTTGCAGTCTTGCATACCAAATTTCTTCAGGCAATCTTTGAGGTACTTCTCTTGAGATATAAAGATGCCGTTGCGTTGTGACGTATTTGAAGACCAAGGAAGAACTTCAGCTCCCCCATCATGGACATCTGATATTGCTCTTGCATCATATATCCAAACTCTTCACTGTATTTCTGATTGGTGTAGCCGAAGATAATGTCATCCACATATATTTGGCATACAAACAGTTCACCATCATATGTCTTCGTGAAGAGAGTGGGCTCGAGAGAACCAGATTTGAAGTCTTTGCTCTTCAGGAAGTCTTTGAGTGTGTCATACCAAGCCCGAGGGGCTTGTTTCAGGCCATACAGTGCCTTGTTGAGCTTGTACACCATGTCAGGATGTTTTGGATCTTTAAAGCCAGGCGGTTGTACAACATATACTTCTTCAATCTTGCCAATGAGAAAAGCGCTCTTCACATCCATTTGATATAGAAGTATGCTATGATGATTTGCATAGGCCAGCAGTATGCGTATGGCTTCAAGTCTAGCCACAGGAGCAAATGTTTCATCGAAGTCAATCCCTTCAACTTGAGTGTATCCTTGAGCAACGAGACGAGCTTTGTTTCTCACTACAAGAAATATGTCAACTTATGACCTTTTGTCAGTGACCCTCGAAGAATTGGTCATAAATTTATGACCATTTTAGACCAATTGGTCAAAAGCTGTCTGGGGGGCTCCAAACCCTAAACCATTGCGACCATTTTGGTCAGAAAGGTCATAATTTCCTTACACGAAATGGTCATAAAGCAAACAGCGCTAGTCCGCTGCCTTATTTCTCGTTGTTAACGACCAATATAGATGGTCATAGCCTTGTAAATTGTGGTGGGTTGCGATGACTAGGCGCCATCTCATCAGTTTTGCCTATGTGTCATGTCCATGTGGCAGTTTTTGCCCTAGGTTGTGAAGCAACCTATATTTCTGTCATTCCCAAAATTCCCAAAAAAATCTCATAAATTCTTTGGGTCATATCTTCGTCAAATATGTAAAACCCTTCCTTTCCTAGTTCAAAAATAATTCAAAAATATTCATTTTCCTATTCTGTTCAGAACAACAGTTTGTCAAGGAAGTACCACTTTGGCATATCCAAATAGTATCCATTTTCTACAGTGCTTTCCTATGCCCAAATAACCATCCTCCACCAAATGCTAGCTCAATACATTCATTATTTTGAGCCAAGCTTCAACATTCGTAGTTATGTCCAGTGTGGTAGTTTGCAAAGCAAGTACCACCTAGGCTCCTCCTTTTGAGCTGAAAATTTGTGAACACGGTCTTCTTAGTAACTGATCATCCTCAGCCAAAACTCACGCCCATTAGCCATGTACATTTCCCGTACCGCTAATCAAACACTTGGCTGCTAATTCATGTTTGAGCATCGATCGGTCTCCTCGTGATAATCTTATGTTGTAATTTTCTTCCTAGCACCAACCTGGGGAGTGCCCAACCCACTAGACATGCCTAGGCCGCGCAGAACACATGGCAACGTCACGGTCGCGCGGTGACCACGCGGCGGGCATGCGAGTTTACGCGCTCTAGAGTTGGGGCCCTCGGCCGCCGCCCAAACCTCGACGTATCGCCACCAAACCATGTATTTATGATTAAATAGGTCTTTATGTAACTAGAAATGATTTTTGGAAAAAATAAATAGCAAACTATAAGGCAGCTGCAGTTCAAATTTGACCCGCTTCCACCTGAATCGGCGGAAATTTGTCTTTTTCACGAGAGGTGGATCAAAAAATTTTACACCCAACCATTTTGTCAATTGTGCATTAAATATGGCCTATTAGTTTATAAAAATGATTTGGTCCAATTTTGCAACAATTATTTGGTAGTTCCACAAAAAAACCTCCTTTCGGGCACTCGAAAAATGGAAAATGGTTTTTTCGTCCAACGGAAATGAAAACTTCCTTAGACAACATTGTTTGCCATTCCAATATGCACTCTTGTGCACAATATGAGATCATTTGAACAAACTATGCCATGAATGTGGCCATAAGATTGATCATTTGGCTTGAAAGCCATTGATCTCCACACATGATAGCTCGTTTCTGAGAACACGTTTTTATAATAATTGCCGTATTACAAGTTTGTTATTTTTCCTAGGAACTTGGCCACATATGATGAGACAATGCGAAGGCTTCCCAATTTTTTTGATTTTTTTGAATTTTTTATGCCCGTTTCAAAATGTGGTCAAAACGTGGGAATGACCATTCCTAGCTAGTGGTTGAATCTTGAAATTTTGTTGGTGTTTCTCTGATTAAAAAGATACTTATGTACCTAGAAATGATTTTTGGAAAAAATAAATAGCAAACTATGAGGCAGCTGTAGTTCAAATTTGACCCGCTTCCAGTTGAATCGGCGGAAATTTGTCTTTTTCACGAGAGGTGGATCAAAACTTTTTACACCCAACAATTTTCTCAATTGTGCATTAAATATGTCCTAGTATTTTATAAAATTGATTTGGTCCAATTTTGCAACAATTATTTGGGAGGTCCTTCACAAAAAAACCTCCTTTTGGGCACTCGAAAAATGGAAAATGGTTTTTTCGTCCAACGAAAATGAAAACTTCCTTAGGCAACATTGTTTCCCATACCAATATGCACTCTTGTGCACAATATGAGATCATTTTAACAAACTATGCCATGAATGTGGCCATAAGATTGATCATTTGGCTTGAAAGCCACTGATCTCCACACGTGATAGCTCGTTTTTTAGAACACTTTTTTAAAATAATTGCCATATTACAAGTTTGTTATTTTTCCAAGGAACTTGGCCAAATATAATGACACCATGCGAAGGTTTCCCAATTTTTTTTTGAATTTTTTATGCCCGTTTCAAAATGCGGTCAAAACGGCGGGAATGACCGTTCCTAGCTAGTGGTTGAATCTTGGAATTTTGTTGGTGTTTCTCTGATTAAATAGATACTTATGTACCTAGAAATGATTTTTGGAAAAAATAAATAGCAAAATATGAGGCAGCTGCAGTTCAAATTTGACCAGCTTCCAGCTGAATCGGCGGAAATTTGTCTTTTTCACGAGAGGTGGATCAAAATTTTTTACACCCAACCATTTGGTCAATTGTGCATTAGATATGTCCTAGTATTTTGGAAAATTTATTTGGTCCAATTTTGCAACAAATATATTATAGGTCCTTCACAAAAAAACTTATTTTGGGCACTCGAGAAATGGAAAAAAAATTGTCGTCCAAAGAAAATGAAAACTCCCTTTGTCAATATTGTATGCAAATCCATGATGTAAACTTGTGCAAAATATGATATCATTTGAACACATATTTGATAGGACTTTCACAAAAAAAATCATTTTGAGCACTGAAAAATGGAATGAAATTTTTATCTTGAATTGATCACGACCAATTTATATGGTCATAAGGTCATCAAATGGTTTGCTGCGTTCTGATTGGTCCATGGGCATATCACGCGGATCACGCATCAACCACCGTCGGATGCTTCCGCATCCAACGGCAACCCTCACCCTTCACCCAAGCACAACCCAACTACCCAAACCCTAACTCAGATCCTCTCCCTTCTCCCCCGATCCACTCCCGCCGCCGCCTCTCCCCTCTCCCCCGATCCACTCCCGCCGCCTCTCCCCTCTCCCCTGATCTACTCTCGCCGCCTCTCCCCTCTCCCCAGACTGAGAGAGAGGCACCACCGCAATGGAGAGAGGGGGGGCCGCCGTGGCTGGCTTGCTCGCAGGCGCGTGCGTGCGCCGCATCCACCTACCCAAACCCTACCCAGATCCCATCAATCCCCTCCTCCCATCGCACCCCTCCTCCCCCCAACTCCTCGCCGCCGCCATCGACGGCGCTCCCCTCGATTCCTGCCACCGCCGTCTCCCTCCCTTAGATCGAGCTCCCCCTCCCCTCTCCCTCCCACCCCTTGAAGCTCCCGCGTCCCACCGCCGTGCACCGTGCTCCTCTGCAGCTTCTGCGGCGACACAGCCGCCGCTGACTACTCTCGTTCCTCCTTCCTCCAGCACTACTCTCCAACCTCACCTCTCGCTTTGCCGTCCCGCGCTCGCCGGGGCCCTGTAGTGCCACTCAGTCCCTCACGCTCGGGCCCAACGAGGTCGTGCACGCACTCACCAGCACACCCGTCTTCACCGTTTGCAACTCCAGCAACGCGTTCGTGCTCGTCTCCGACCCCGCCACTGGTCTCCGCTCCATCGGTCTCCTCTGCTTCTGCTCCAAGGACGCTGACGCCCTCCTCTTCGTCCGAGGTCGCCGAAACCACGACGACCGGCGCGCCCATGCGTGAGGAGACGATGAGGACCCCGGCAAGCCATGCAGGGCCAGCAAGAAGGCCGCCGCCCCAGCACCAGTAGCAGCAGTACCCCCAAGGTATCGCGCACGCGCGCGCCCCGATCCCACCCCCTCCCGATTTGTGAATTGCTTGGTCCCGATCTAACTAATGCGTCGCTGCAATGTTCCGTTAGGGACCAGACCACCAGCGCCCACCAGGATCTCTGCCGCTGCACCTTGGTAACGATTGCGTGAGAAAGCACCGCAGGTGGGTGGCTACATCTGAGGCTGAGGAATCAGGTGCTGGATTGTAGTTCAGAGCCCTTCCCACCAGTCTTCGTTTTGCCTCTTTGCTCAAAAGTGTTAAATGCTAATCATTGGCTTGCCGGGATAGACGCACTGCTCGTCCAAACCAATTATCATCTTCTACCTCCTAGTAGTAGTACAAAAATTATAAGGAAATATACTGCAATGTTGTCAGAATGTAAATCTAGTGCCTGGTTCAGTTTGGAACATGTTAATTTAGATGATCAGATGTTTCTTCAGAGTAAATATCACCATTTGTCATGAAATATTGCTACAGAGTGAAGATGTAGAACTTCTGTTTGTTCAGGCAGCTGCTTTATTATATCAAATGCACCAGATACTTATGATTTCTTTTATGATCTTGTGGCTGGTCTAGAGCAAAAATAGAGTTGCATATGATTTCTAGGTACTAGTAGTCTAATTGTATTCGAGATGCGATACACTGAAGGTTAATTATACATATTGTTGGGGATATTACTACTGGGCGTAAACCGGCCTATCTGGGCCGGGTTAACTTTGTCAGCAGTTAAGTATGTTAAAGCCCAAGAAGACAGATGAGGGCTCAAGGCCCATGGTCAGGTCAAGGCCTGTAGTTGTAAACCGGCATTAGTAGTTAACTTGTATTGTAAGTTAGGAATAAGTAGAGACCAAACCAGACACATCTATGAGCCGGTATGGGGACTTTGTAAGCCGACGGGAGTCACCCGTCTATATAAGGGGACGATCTCGCGGCGGTTCAAGGACAACGGACAACAACTCGAGACATAGGCGAAGCTTGTTTGCTCCCTAGTCATCGAAACCCCATCAATTCCATCACAACTAGACGTAGGCTTTTACCTTCATCGAAGGGGCCGAACTAGTATAAACTCTCTTGCGTCCCTGTGTCCGCTTTAACCCCTTCAAGCTAACCCGTCGCGATGGCTCCATGACTAAGTCCTTTCTCTAGGACATCTGCCGTGACAAAGCCACGACAGTTGGCGCCCACCGTGGGGCTATCGCACGATGGTTTCCGGTTCTTGGAGGGACGCTTTGAAGGACTCGAGGGCTACGCGGTAGGCCGGATGACTAAGATTCGTCGCGGCAAGTTCTACATCGACGACGCAGGCTGGGGCCCCGAAGCCGGCTCAATTGAGTACGGGTACTGGGTCCCCTTTGGAGGCATTCACGTTGTCATTGGCAAGATCGGTGAACCGGGCCCTGAGCCGGGCATCTACAGCGACCTCATCGAGACGGCTCAGCGTGCGCGATCCGCCCGGGTTAAACCGGCCACGAAGCGTGCCTTCGTGGGAGTCATCCACGGAGGAAGTTATGAGGATGGATCGGAATCTCGCGGCGATACCGTCATTTGTTCCAATGACGAGTCATCGACCGGAGAAACCGAATCTCTTTATCAGCTACAAGACGGCCGGATTGGGGGCTGTTCCGATGGCGACAGTATTCCGGACCCCTCTGATCTGCCCAATCGGGTTGGAATATTCATGACTGGGACACAAGCAGCACTTCATTCTTCGACCGCTGCAGCAACAACCTCTGGTTCAGCAGCAGCGACGGCCCAGGAGGCCCTGTGCGCCCGCCGGCTCAAGTTCTATCAGAGCTGTTTGATGCATTGGCTGTGCTTATGGCGGAGGCTAATCCGGCGGATCAGGGCGTTCACAACGCCGAGATTGCAAAAGTGAAGGAACAGATCACCCAGGTCAATGCAGATCTGGCAGTTGAGGACACCAGGATGGCCACGGAGCGGGCCGCTTTAGACGCACAAGCCTACAGGCTCATGTTGGACCAGAATGCGTCTCAGGAAGTCATGAGGAGGAAGTACAGATCCCGTTTGCCTCTGGTTTTTGAGGCCAGAGACCTTTTCAACACTCCAAGAGTAGGAACCGGCAATCTGCTGGAGGGAAACCAGGCGGAACCTCCCGGGACCGCGGCACCGGTTCAGCCTCGTTAGATGGACCCGCCTCGTCAAAACACCGTTATACCTCAGGCTGTTTTAACACCTCCGGGTCACTACTCCAACCCGATGGACAATCTCGTTGCCGCTGCTGCACGGCTGGAGGCTATTCCGATTGAAGGTGATTTGCCGCAGGCAGTAGAGACCCGACGGGTCAAGGAGCTTCTGAGGACAGCTTTGGTCCAACAAGAAGCATACTCGTACAGCCGCGACCGGATCCACTCGACCCCCCGTCCAAGCCGGAGCTATAGCAGACATATGGATGAACCGGCAGTGTCGAGTAACGAACGACGTGGAGCACCCCGTGGCAACAACCCGACGGGTGGTGCTGATAACGCTCAGGAAGTGGTGAACCGGGCCCGAGCGCGCAGGGAGGCCGAGTTAGCCACACAGCATTATGCTCGGCAGCTCACACCGGTTCGTCTAACCATCTTGATCGAACCTGGTGTTACTTCTAGTTCTTTGGGAGTGCCTTGCCTTATCCCCGCTTTACGCTATGTGCGCCTGCCCAAGGATTTCAAGGGCCCGCGCAAGGTACCAAATTACACGGCGGATCAGCCTCCGGAGACATGGGTGGAGAGCTATGAGATGGCCATGGAGATGCTTGATGTGGATGACGCGGCGTGTGCGAAATACTTCACCATGATGCTTGAAGGAACGGCCCGTACTTGGTTAAAAAGCTTGCCGGCTAATTCTATCAGTTCATGGGCCCAATTGCGAGCCCGGTTTATCAGCAATTTCAAGGATACATGTAAACAGCCTATGTCGATAGTGGACTTAGCTGCATGCGTCCAGGAGGAAGGAGAGTCAACGACTCATTGGGAGCGCCGGGTTTCACAAGTGTTGCACTCATCAGACTGCATCAATGCTGACACCGCAGTGTTAACCCTAGAAGGCAACTGCCGGTTTGGGCCCCTGAAGCTGAAGTTGAGACGGATGAAGCGTCATTGCACTGACATGGGAACCCCCATGGCCGCTTTGGTGAAATACGCTGATTCTGATAGTACCAAGGATCCCGAATCTGATGATGACAAGACAGGGAAGGGAAAGAGGAACAGCAACTCCAAAGGTCAGCAGCATCACTGGGCAGGCAATGGTGGTGGAGGCAAGCGTAAAGCGGATGGTAACATGGACTTTGTGGCTAATACTAACGCACAGGACAATGTCCAGCGACGCAGGGGTAAACCGAAAAATCGTAATGGGGCGCCCAACCCTAACCCAGACCGCCTAAACTATCTGCTAAGCCAGCCCTGTCCAAGACATGGGACGAAGGAGGCACCAGCAAACCACCTTTGGAAGGATTGCTTTATTATGCAGGAGTTCAAGAATTCTAATAATTTATGGTATGATCACAAATCTGGCGGTGGCTCAGGGTCCGGGCCGGGTTACGGTGGAGGAAGTTCCAGTTCAGGATTTAATGGTAATCCTGTTGGGTAACATAGCATAAATTCAAAATTTTCCTACGTGTCACCAAGATCTATCTATGGAGAGACCAGCAACGAGTAGAAAGAGAGTGCATCTACATACCCTTGTAGATTGCTAAGCGGAAGCGTTCAAGTGAACGGGGTTGAAGGAGTCGTTCTCGTCGTGATTCAAATCACCGATGATCAAGTGCCGAACGCACGGCACCTCCGCGTTCAACACACGTACAGCCCGGTGACGTCTCCCACGCCTTGATCCAGCAAGGAGAGAGGGAGAGGTTGAGGAATACTCCATCCAGCAGCAGCACAACGGCGTGGTGGTGGTGGTGGAGGAGCGTGGCAATCCTGCAGGGCTTCGCCAAGCACCACGGGAGAAGAGGAGTACTTGGGAGAGGGGGAGGGCTGCGCCAGAACTTCGTGTTAAGCTCCCATGCGTCTCCCCATTATATATAGGGGTGGAGGGGCTGGTTTCTTTCCCTCCAAGTCCATTGGGGCGTTGGCCAAGGTGGGAGGAAAGAAATCCCATCATTTCCTTCCCCACCGATTGTTATCCCCCCTTTTTAGGGATCTTGATCTTATCCCTTCGGGATATGATCTTATTCCTTCTAAGGGGGGATCTTGGTGCGCCTTGACCAGGGGTGTGGGGCCTTGCCCCCACTACCCACGTTCATGTGGGTCCCCCCATGCAGGTGGGCCCCACTCCGGAACCTTCTAGAACCTTCCCGGTACAATACCGAGAAATCCCGAACATTTTCCGGTGGCCAAAATAGGACTTCCCATATATAAATCTTTACCTCCGGACCATTCCGGAACTCCTCGTGACGTCCGGGATCTCATCCGGGACTCCGAACAACATTTGGTAACCACATACAAACTTCCTTTATAACCCTAGCGTCATCGAACCTTAAGTGTGTAGACCCTACGGGTTCGGGAGACATGCAGACATGACCGAGACGTTCTCCGGTCAATAACCAACAGCGGGATCTAGATACCCATGATGGCTCCCACATGTTCCACGATGATCTCATCGGATGAACCACGATGTCAAGGACTTAATCAATCCCGTATTCAATTCCCTTTGTCTATCGGTATGTTACTTGCCCGAGATTCGATCGTCGGTATCCAATACCTTGTTCAATCTCGTTACCGGCAAGTCACTTTACTCGTTCCGTAACACATCATCCCGTGATCAACTCCTTGGTCACATTGCGCATATGATGATGTCCTACCGAGTGGGCCCAGAGATACCTCTCCGTTTACACGGAGTGACAAATCCCAGTCTCGATCCGCATAAAACAATAGATACTTTCGGAGATACCTGTAGTGCACCTTTATAGTCACCTAGTTACGTTGTGACATTTGATACACCCAAAGCACTCCTACGGTATCCAGGAGTTACACGCTCTCATGGTCGAAGGAAGAGATACTTGACATTGGCAAAGCTCTAGCAAATGAACTACACGATCTTTTGTGCTAGGCTTAGGATTGGGTCTTGTCCATCACATCATTCTCCTAATGATGTGATCCCGTTATCAACGACATCCAATGTCCATAGCCAGGAAACCATGACTATCTGTTGATCACAACGAGCTAGTCAACTAGAGGCTCACTAGGGACATATTGTGGTCTATGTATTCACACGTGTATTACGATTTCCGGATAATACAGTTATAGCATGAATAAAAGACAATTATCATGAACAAGGAAATATAATAATAACACTTTTATTATTGCCTCTAGGGCATATTTCCAACAGTCTCCCACTTGCACTAGAGTCAATAATCTAGTTCACATCACCATGTGATTAACACTCACAGGTCACATCGCCATGTGACTAATACCCAAGAGTTTTAGGTTTGATCATGTTGCTTGTGAGAGAGGTTTTAGTCAACGGGTCCGAACCTTTCAGATCCGTGTGTGCTTTACAAATCTCTATGTCATCTCCTAGATGTAGCTACCACGCTCTATTTGGAGCTATTCCAAATAACTGTTCTACTTGGAGCTATTCTAAATTGTTGCCCCATAATACGTATCTGGTATCTCTTCTTAGAGCTATCCGGATAGGTGTTAAGCTTGCATCGACGTAACCTTTACGACGAACTCTTTTACCACCTCCATAATCGAGAAAATTCCTTAGTCCACTAGTTACCAAGGATAACTTTGACCGCTGTCTGTGATCCATTCATGGATCACTCTTGTACCCCTTGACTGACTCATGGCAAGGCACACTTCAGGTGCGGTACTCAGCATGGCATACTGTAGAGCCTATGTCTTAAGCATAGGGGACGACCTTCGTCCTTTCTCTCTATTCTGCCGAGGTCGAGCTTTAAGTCTTAACTTCGTACCTTACAACTCAGGCAAGAACTCCTTCTTTGACTGGTCCATCTTGAACACCTTCAAGATCATGTCAAGGTATGTGCTCATTTGAAAGTATTATTAAGCATTTTGATCTATCCTTATAGATCTTGATGCTCAATGTTCAAGTAGCTTAATCCAGGCTTTCCATTGAAAAACACTTTCCAAATAACCCTATATGCTTTCCAGAAATTCTACGTCATTTCTGATCAACAATATGTCAACAACATATACTCATCAGAAATTCTATAGTGCTCCCACTCACTTCTTTGGAAATACAAGTTTCTCATAAACTTTGTACAAACCCAAAATCTTTGATCATCATCAAAGCATACATTCCAACTCCGAGATGCTCACTCCAGTCCTTAGAAGGATTGCTGGAGCTTTGCATACTTATTAGCATCTTTCGGGATTGACAAAACCTTCCGGTTGTATCACATACAACCTTTCCTCAAGAAAATCGTCGAGGAAACAATGTTTTGACATCCTATCTGCAAGATTTCATAAATAATGCAGTAATCGCTAATATAATTCCAACAGACTCTTAGCATCGCTACGAGTGAGAAAATCTCATCGTAGTCAACTCCTTGAACTTGTCGGAAAACATCTTAACGACAAGTCGAGCTTTCTTAATGGTAATTCTTACCATCATTGTCTGTCTTCCTTTTAAAATCCATCCGTACTCATTTGCCTTACGACCATCAAGCCGTTCTGCCAAAGTCTTCACTTTGTTTTCATACATGGATCCTCTCTCGGATTTTATGGCCTCAAGCCATTTATCGGAATTTGGGCCCACCATCACTTCTCCATAGCTCATAGGTTCATTGTTGTCTAGCAACATGACCTTCAAGACAGGATTACTGTACCACTCTAAAGTAGTACGTATCCTTGTCACCCTACGAGGTTTGGTAGTGACTTGATCCGAAGTTTCATGATCAACATCACAAGCTTCCACTTCAATTGGTGTAGGTACCACAGGAACAACTTCCTGTGCCCTGCCACACACTAGTTGAAGAGACGGTTCAATAACCTCATCAAGTTTCCACCATCCTCCCACTCAATTCTTTCGAGAGAAACTTTTCCTCAAGAAAGGACCCGATTCAAGAAACAATCCATATTGCTTTCGGATCTGAATTAGGAGGTATACCCAATTGTTTTGGGTTTCCTATGAAGATGCATTTTATCCGCTTTGGGTTCGAGCTTATCAACCTGAAACTTTTTCATATAAGCGTCGCAGCCCCAAACTTTTAAGAAACGACAACTTAGGTTTCTCTAAACCATAATTCATACGGTGTCATCTCAACGGAATTACGTGGTGCCCTATTTAAAGTGAATGTGGTTGTCTCTAATGCCTAACCCATGGACAATAGTGGTAATTCCATAAGATACATCATGGTACGCACCATATCCAATAGGGTGCAACTATGATGTTCGGACACACCATCACACTATGGTGTTCCAGGCGGTATTAATTGCGAAACAATTTCCACAATGTCTTAATTGTGTGCCAAAACTCGTAACTCAGATATTCATCTCTATGATCATATCATAGACATTTTATCCTCTTGTCACAATGATCTTCTACTTCACTCTGAAATTACTTGAACCATTCAATAATTCAGACTTGTGTTTCATCAAGTAAATATTCTCAACATCTACTCGAATCATCTGTGAAGTAAGATCATAACGATATTCACTGCATGCCTCAGCACTCATTGGATTGGACATATCAAAATGTGTTACTTCCAACAAGTTGCTATCTTGTTCCATCTTACTGAAAACGAGGCTTTTCAGTCATCTTGCCCATGTGGTATGATTTGCATATCTCAAGTGATTCAAAATCAAGTGAGTCCAAACGGTCCATTTGCATGGAGTTTCTTCATGCATATACACCAATAGACATGGTTCGCATGTCTCAAACTTTTCAAAAACGAGTGAGTCCAAAGATCCATCAACATGGAGCTTCTTCATGCGTTTTATACCATTATGACTTACATGGCAGTGCCACAAGTAAGTGGTACTATCATTACTATCTTATATCTTTTGGCATGAAAATGTGTATCACTACGATCGAGATTCAATAAACCATTCAGGTTTAATACTAATCTTGATGGTAGAGGGAGCGTGCGATGTTTGATCACATCAAACTTGGAAACACTTCCAACATATATCGTCAGCTCACCTTTAGCTAGTC
Source organism: Triticum dicoccoides (assembly GCF_002162155.2). Classification (NCBI taxonomy): domain Eukaryota; kingdom Viridiplantae; phylum Streptophyta; class Magnoliopsida; order Poales; family Poaceae; genus Triticum; species Triticum dicoccoides. Next base: position 35,745,910 of record NC_041382.1, read on the forward strand.
TTCGTTTATTCCGTAGCTTTTATTTCGATTTACTAACACTTAGCAACCGAACCGGTATCTAATACCCTGGTGCTACTAGGAGTACTAGTAAAGTACACATTAACATAATGTATATCCAATATACTTCTATCGACCTTGCCAGCCTTCTTATCTACCAAGTATCTAGGGTAATTCTGCTCCAGCGGCTATTCCCCTTATCACAGAAGCACTTAGTCTCGGGTTTGGGTTCAACCTCGTGTTTCTTCACTAGTGCAGCAGCTGATTTGCCGTTTCATGAAGTATCCCTTCTTGCACTTGCCCTTCTTGAAACTAGTGGTTTCACCAACCATCAACAATTGATGCTCCTTCTTGATTTCTACTTTCGCGGTGTCAAACATCGCGAATACCTCAAGGATCATCATATCTATCCCTGATATGTTATAGTTCATCACGAAGCTCTAGCAGCTTGGTGGCAATGACTTTGGGGAAACATCACTATCTCATCTGGAAGATTAACTCCCACTTGATTCAAGTGATTGTTGCACTCAGACAATCTGAGCACAAGCTCAACGATTGAGCTTTTCTCCCTTAGTTTGCAGGCTAAGAAAATCGCCGGAGGTCTCATACCTCTTGACGTGGGCACGAGCCTGAAATCCCAATTTCAGCCCTCGAAACATCTCATATGTTCCGCGACGTTTCGAAAATGTCTTTGGTGCCTCTACTTAAACCATTTAACTGAACTATCACGTAGTTATCAAAACGTGTATGTTCGATGTTTGAAACATCCACAAACGACGTTTTGGGGTTCAGCACACTGAGCAGTGCATTAAGGACACAAGCGTTCTACTGTCCGCATAATTGCTACTGTCAACTTTCAACTATATTTTCTCTAGGAACATATCTAAACAGTGGAACTAAAGCGCGAGCTTATGACATAATTTGCAAAAGGTCTTTTGACTATGTTCAGGATAATTAAGTTCATCTTATGAACTCCCACTTAGATAGACATCCCTCTGGTCATCTAAGTGATCACATGATCCGAGTCAACTAGGCCATGTCCGATCATCACGTGAGACGGACTAGTCATCATCGGTGAACATCTTCATGTTGATCGTATCTACTATACGACTCATGCTCGACCTTTCGGTCTCCGTGTTCCGAGGCCATGTCTGCACATGCTAGGCTCGTCAAGTTAACCCTAAGTGTTTTCGCTGTGTAAAACTGTCTTACACCCGTTGTATGTGAACGTAAGAATCCATCACACCCGATCATCACGTGGTGCTTAGAAGCGACGAACTGTAGCAACGGTGCACAGTTAGGGGAGAACACTTCTTGAAATTTTGTAAGGGATCATCTTATTTACTACCGTCGTCCTAAGTAAACAAGATGCATAAACATGATAAACATCACATGCAATCAAATAGTGACATGATATGGCCAATATCATTTTGCTCCTTTTGATCTTCATCTTCGGGGCTCCATGATCATCATCGTCACCAGCATGACACCATGATCTCCATCATCATGATCTCCATCATCGTGTCTTCATGAGGTTGTCACGCCAACGACTACTTCTACTTCTATGGCTAACGCGTTTAGCAATAAAGTAAAGTAATTTACATGGCGTTCTTCAATGACACGCAGGTCATACAATAAATAAAGACAACTCCTATGGCTCCTGCCGGTTGTCATACTCATCGACATGCAAGTCGTGAATCCTATTACAAGAACATGATCAATCTCATACATCACATATCATTCATCACATTCTTCTTGGCCATATCACATCACATAGCATACCCTGCAAAAACAAGTTAGACGTCCTCTAATTGTTGTTGCATGTTTTACGTGGCTGCTATGGGTTTCTAGCAAGAACGTTTCTTACCTACGCAAGACCACAACGTGATATGCCAATTGCTATTTACCCTTCATAAGGACCCTTTTCATCGAATCCGTTCCAACTAAAGTGGGAGAGACTGGCACCCGCTAGCCACCTTATGCACCAAGTGCATGTCAATCGGTGGAACCTGTCTCACGTAAGAGTACGTGTAAGGTCGGTCCGGGCCGCTTCATCCCACAATACCGTCGAAACAAGATTGGACTAGTAACGGTAAGCATATTGAACAACATCAACGCCCACAACTACTTTGTGTTCTACTCGTGCAAAGAATCTACGCAATAGACCTAGCTCATGACGCCACTGTTGGGTAACGTAGCATAAATTCAAAATTTTCCTACGTGTCACCAAGATCTATCTATGGAGAGACCAGCAACGAGTAGAAAGAGAGTGCATCTACATACCCTTGTAGATCGCTAAGCGGAAGCGTTCAAGTGAACGGGGTTGAAGGAGTCGTTCTCGTCGTGATTCAAATCACCGATGATCAAGTGCCGAACGCACGGCACCTCCGTGTTCAACACACGTACAGCCCGGTGACGTCTCCCACGCCTTGATCCAGCAAGGAGAGAGGGAGAGGTTGAGGAAGACTCCATCCAGCAGCAGCACAACGGCGTGGTGGTGGTGGAGGAGCGTGGCAATCCTGCAGGGCTTCGCCAAGCACCACGGGAGAAGAGGAGTACTTGGGAGAGGGGGAGGGCTGCGCCAGAACTTCGTGTTAAGCTCCCATGCGTCTCCCCACTATATATAGGGGTGGAGGGGCTGGTTTCTTGCCCTCCAAGTCCATTGGGGAGTTGGCCAAGGTGGGAGGAAAGAAATCCCATCATTTCCTTCCCCACCGATTGTTATCCCCCCTTTTTAGGGATCTTGATCTTATCCCTTCGGGATATGATCTTATTCCTTCTAAGGGGGGATCTTGGTGCGCCTTGACCAGGGGTGTGGGGCCTTGCCCCCACTACCCACGTTCATGTGGGTCCCCCCATGCAGGTGGGCCCCACTCCGGAACCTTCTAGAACCTTCCCGGTACAATACCGAAAAATCCCGAACATTTTCCGGTGGCCAAAATAGGACTTCCCATATATAAATCTTTACCTCCGGACCATTTCGGAACTCCTCGTGACGTCCGGGATCTCATCCGGGACTCCGAACAACATTCGGTAACCACATACAAACTTCCTTTATAACCCTAGCGTCATCGAACCTTAAGTGTGTAGACCCTACGGGTTCGGGAGACATGCAGACATGACCGAGACATTCTCCGGTCAATAACCAACAGCGGGATCTGGATACCCATGATGGCTCCCACATGTTCCACGATGATCTCATCGGATGAACCACGATGTCAAGGACTTAATCAATCCCGTATTCAATTCCCTTTGTCTATCGGTATGTTAGTTGCCCGAGATTCGATCGTCGGTATCCAATACCTTGTTCAATCTCGTTACCGGCAAGTCACTTTACTCGTTCCGTAACACATCATCCCGTGATCAACTCCTTGGTCACATTGCGCATATGATGATGTCCTACCGAGTGGGCCCAGAGATACCTCTCCGTTTACACGGAGTGACAAATCCCAGTCTCGATCTGCATAAAACAATAGATACTTTCGGAGATACCTGTAGTGCACCTTTATAGTCACCCAGTTACGTTGTGACATTTGATACACCCAAAGCACTCCTACGGTATCCAGGAGTTACACACTCTCATGGTCGAAGGAAGAGATACTTGACATTGGCAAAGCTCTAGCAAATGAACTACACGATCTTTTGTGCTAGTCTTAGGATTGGGTCTTGTCCATCACATCATTCTCCTAATGATGTGATCCCGTTATCAACGACATCCAATGTCCATAGCCAGGAAACCATGACTATCTGTTGATCACAATGAGCTAGTCAACTAGAGGCTCACTAGGGACATATTGTGGTCTATGTATTCACACGTGTATTACGATTTCCGGATAATACAGTTATAGCATGAATAAAAGACAATTATCATGAACAAGGAAATATAATAATAATACTTTTATTATTGCCTCTAGGGCATATTTCCAACAAATCCGGGCGGATATAATGGTCAAAATAGTCAGAACAACCAGGGTGCTTACAACCAACAGCAGCAACAGTCAGGTTACCAGAGCAACCCAAAGCAGTTGAGTAGTGGGCAGTATCATGTCTTCACCACTAGCTTGGACAAGCGAGACCGGAAGGTTCAGAGGCGGGCGGTCAACTCTGTTGAACCGGCCATACCCCGTTATGTACGTTGGTCTGAATAGCCAATCATATGGAGCAGAGAGGATCACCCTCCCCAGGTCGATAATCCGGGTCAGTTGGCTCTGGTGGTGGTGCCTCAGGTGGGTGGTTACAAGTTCACCAAGGTGCTCATGGATGGAGGTAGCAGCATTAATATCTTGTACTATGAGACCTTCCGTCGTATGGGTCTAACAGACAAAAATCTTAAACCGTCTAATACGGTGTTCCACGGTGTAGTACCTGGCAGATCAGCATATCCTGTCGGTAAGATAGCTCTGGAAGTGGCCTTTGGGGATGATCATGATTCCAGGTCGGAGACATTGATGTTTGAAGTGGTGAAAATCCAAAGTCCATATCACGCCTTATTTGGGCGACCGGCCTACGCCAAGTTTATGGCACGGCCCTGTTATGTGTATTTGCAGCTCAAGATGCCGGGTCACAAGGGGACAATAACGGTTCACGGAAGCCGCAAAATTGCTTTGGAATGCGAGGAAGGTGATGCGGCCTATGCAGAGTCGGTTTGTGCCACCGAGGAGCTGAAGTATTATAAGGTCAATGTTGATCCGGCGGACATGACTCCATTAAAGAAGCCAACTACGGAGCATGATCCGGCCCTGAAGTTCAAATCGGCAGCAGAAACTAAGCTTGTTGACTTTGTACCTGGCGATTCGTCCAAGCAGTTCAGCATCAGTGCTAATTTGGATCCAAAATAGGAAAGCGCGCTCATCGAGTTCATCCGTGAGAATCGGGACATTTCTGCATGGAAGCCCTATGACATGCCAGGTGTACCGAGGCAACTCGCTGAGCACACCCTTAATGTGGACCCTAAATACAAACGATGAAACAGTTCCTCCGCCGGTTTAACGAAGAAAGACGCAAGGCAATTGGAGAAGAGGTAGCCAGGCTCTTAGCAGCTGGTTTTATTGTTGAAGTTTTTCACCCTGAGTGGCTTGCTAATCTGGTGCTGGTCCTTAAGAAAAACGGCACCTGGCGCATGTGTGTGGATTACACAGATCTTAATAAAGCTTGTCCAGCAGATCCTTTTGCCCTCCCCCGTATTGATCAAATTATTGATGCTATGGCGGGTTGTGAGCGTTTAAGTTTTTTGGATGCATATTCTGGCTATCATCAGATCAAAATGGCAGTTAAGGACCAGGAGAAAACGATATTCATAACTCCCTTTGGAGCCTTCTGCTATGTGTCTATGCCCTTTGGGCTCAAGAGTGCCTAGTCAACTTATCAAAGTTGTGTGCAAAATTGTCTACACAAACAGATTGGCCGTAATGTACACGCCTACATGGATGATATCGTGGTTAAATCCAGGGAGAAGGACACTCTGATTGGTGATTTAAAGGAAACTTTTGATAACCTGGGGACATACAAGATGATGCTTAATCCGGACAAATGCGTCTTCGGTGTACCGGCGTGCAAGTTATTAGGCTTCCTGGTGTCCAATAGGGGAATTGAGGCTAATCCAGAGAAGATCACAACCATCACCTCCCTTGCTAAACCGAAGTGTATCAATGATGATCAACGCCTGGCAGGCCGGATTGCCGCGTTAAGCCGGTTTATCAGTCATCTTGGTGAGAAGGCAATCCCTTTGTATCAGATGTTGAAGAAGACGGATCAGTTTGTCTGGAGTTCTACTGCTGATGAAGCATTTGAGGACTTAAAGCGGCAATTGGCCAATCCGCCTGTGCTCGCCGCTCCCATTGACAAGGAGCCGTTACTGCTATATGTTGCTGCTAATGCCCGGGCGGTCAACGTGGCTATTGTGGTGGAGCGAAAGGAGGCAGGTAAGGAGCATCCGGTTCAACGTCCGGTCTATTATATCAGCGAGGTGCTCATTGAGTCCAAGCAAAGTTATCCGCATTGGCAGAAGCTGGTGTATGGAGTTTTCATGGCAAGCCGGAAGCTTAAACAATACTTCCAAGGGCATCCAATTACGGTGGTCAGTTCTGCTTCTTTGGGGGATATCATCCAGAACCGGGAAGCAACTGGCCGGATTGCCAAGTGGGCTATAGAGCTTGGGCCGCACGATTTGAAGTATGTGCCTCGGACGGCGATCAAGTCTCAAGCACTGGTTGATTTTATCAATGATTGGACGGAAATGCAAGCACCTGAAGAAAAGCCGGATCACACATATTGGACCATCCATTTTGACGGATCCAGGCAACTAGAAGGCTCAGGGGCTGGAGTCGTATTAACTTCCCCACGAGGTGATAAGTTTTGTTATGTTCTCCGCTTAATGTTCCCTTGTACTAACAATGCAGCTGAGTATGAAGCCTTGCTCCATGGTCTCCGGATGGCTAAGGAGATGAATCTAAGTCGAGTTAAGTGCTTCGGTGACTCGGACCTCGTGGCTCAGCAAGTGTCTGGCACTTGGGACTCCAAGGACCCACTCATGGTAGCATATCATCGTGAGGTGGACATTGTCGCAGGTCATTTCAAAGGCTATCAGGTGGACCATGTGGACCGGCGGAAAAATGAAGCGGCGGACGCCTTAAGCCGGCTGGGCTCTCAGCGCAAACCGGTTCCGCCCAATGTTTTTCTGGATGTGCTGCACAACCTGTCGGTCAAGATCCCTGAAGCGGATTTGGCTATTCCTGATCCGGAGGCTCAATTGGTGGCAGCTCTTCATGTTATTCCAGATTGGATGCTTCCTTACCTGGCGTACAAGAACCGGGGTGAGTTACCAGAGGATGAGACTCTGGCCCGATAGATAATCCGGCGATCCAAGTCCATGACTATTATCAACGGCGAGTTGTATCATTGCAGTGTGTCAGGAGCATTTCAACGCTGTGTGTCTCCTGAAGAAGGCCGTGAAATTTTGCGTGAGATCCACGAAGGAGATTGTGGTCACCACGCCGGTTCAAAATCTCTGGTGGCTAAAGCGTTTCGCCATGGCTTCTATTGGTTAACTGCTCATGCTGATGCGGAGGATCTGGTCAGACGATGTGATGGTTGCCAAAATTTCTCAAGACGTGCTCATGTACCGGCTCAAGAATTGAGAATGATTCCAATTACTTGGCCATTTGCGACTTGGGGGCTGGATATGGTTGGGCCTTTCAAAAGGTCCAAAGATAAGAAGACCCACCTCCTGGTGGCGGTTGACAAGTTTACAAAGTGGGTGGAGGCAGAACCTGTTAGCAAGTGTGATGCGGCCACGGCGGTTCAGTTCATTAAAAAAAGTGATTTTCCAGTTTGGCTTTCCACACACTATCATCACAGATAATGGTACCAATTTGTCCAAAGGTGCCATGAAGGAGTTCTGCGAGCGGGAGCACATCTGGCTCGATGTTTCATCAGTGGCACACCCACAGTCCAATGGTCAAGCAGAAAGAGCTAATCAAGAGATCTTGAGAGGCATCAAGCCCCGGCTCATGGTTCCTTTGCAGAGAATGCCGGGTTGTTGGGTAGAAGAATTACCATCTGTGTTATGGAGCATCAATACAACACCCAACAGGTCAACAGGATACACACCGTTCTTCATGGTTTATGGAGCGGAGGCGGTTCTCCCTAGTGATATCCGTCATGATTCACCTCGTGTGACGGCTTATATTGAAGTGGACAATGAGACAGCACGGCAAGATGCTTTGGACCGGTTGGATGAAGAGCGTGACATAGCAGCCGCCCGATCGGCGATTTATCAACAGGATCTTCGTCGTTATCACAGTCGCCGAGTCAGAACCAGAACCTTCCAGGAAGGAGATTTGGTGCTTCGGCTCATCCAAGATCAGACTGATATGCATAAGTTATCCCCACCTTGGGAGGGGCCTTTCATGGTCAGCAAGAATCTGCACAACGGGTCATACTATCTGATCGATATTCGAAAGCATAAGGACTCACGTACATCAGAGGAGGAAACCAACAGGCCGTGGAACATAGCTCATCTTCGGCCTTATTATACCTGAGCCATTGGTTCTACTTATGCACATATTACAACGATGTATATATTATGATTAACTATAATAAACCGGAACCTCAGCTAAAGCGTGGTATCTGTTCTTTTACATCATGTGTGGTTACACGGAGTTGTTCTAAAGCGGCCTCCGGTTTACCCCTTGAGTTCGCTTTTCTAAAAGCATCGTGTTATATCACTTGGAGGTTTGGTCGTGTTCGAACCAATACCAGACCTCTTGATAGGCGAGAGCCACCAGATCACTTGGGGACTTGGTCACGTCTGAACCACTCATGCCTCTTGATCGGCCTAAGGCCACAGAATCACTTGGGGGCTTGGTCGAACCCGAACCATTGCCATGCCACTTGGTCGGCATAAATGACACGGTTTCATTTGGGGACCTAGCTAACTAGAACCATAGTTACACCTAACGGGAGCTTGGTCGTGTTCGGCCATGGTAACGCCATTTGATCAGCTCAAATAAACCTTTTTTGCAAACGTTTTTCTCATTGCTTTTGCTTCGCACTTTTTTTTGCAAGATACTTTTTTCTTTTTTATTGCGTTCTTTTTAAACCGACAAAGTTTTCAACCAATCCATTGACGGAACACAGTTCACGCCAATCCGGAGACTATTTGCCCGGTTTGATCCTTGTTGTTAACATCCTCTTATGGAGTAACACGGTGTTTATTATAACCCGGCATGGTTTACAGGGTAAACCACCGTCATATATATACAGGAGTTGTTATCTTCTCCAACAATGTGGGTTTGCAAAACTCCGCTTCAAGATTGGCCACGCCAACTTCACGCTCAACAATGGCAGGTATTATATATCTCAAAAATTTGGTTATATACTTATTTTTTTTGGATGTTTTGACTTCATATATGCAGACATCATATTCCGCCTGACGGTACAACCACGGTGGCACTTGAAGAGTTTCTTATTGCAGAAAGCGCTTTGGAAAATTCATCACCACAGGAAGAACAAATTATGCACGAAGGCATATCAACATCAAAAGTATCAGCTAGCCTATTACAAGGTAACATGGTGCCCATAATAATATCATTGTTTTTTGCAAAGGAGAGGCAGTTTTAAAACCGGCTTCGGATTCAAGCTTGGTCACCAGCCTGGCCTGATGGTTGTGGGTCATCCTGCGCCGCTTCAGCCTCCGTTTCTCTACCCAGTGGCTGGAAATCAATAGTTGTCCAGTCGATTCCCATTAATGCTTGAAAAACAGCTTCATCATGGATCAACAATGACGGGTTAATATCGGGAGCATAAGTATGCTTACGAATTGGAGGGATCAGATTTTCCGATTCATGGATTGGTGCAGCTATTCGTTTGTTATGATTGTCATATTGGGCTTGATAATGAGACAAGTCTGCTTCTTCAGCCAATTGACAAGCTAGCGAACGTACCTCCCGCTTTATTGCTCGGAGATCCGCTTCACCAAATTCTGACCCGTCTTCCTTCAAGCTGGGATAGCCCTGAGCCGCTTCAATAGGATCAAAATCCGGCACCCAGGCTTTTGCCCGGATTAAGGCATTGATCGCACTGGTTCGAGCAGCAGATTTCTTCAGCTCTTCAACCCGGGCAGGAAGCACCGACAGTTTCATCAGAGTGTCTTGAATCAAAGTGGGTGCCGGTTTGTTATGGGATGCGGTACAGATGATCCGCTAGGCACCAGTATACAATTGTTCAACCAATGTATAGGCGGCTTTCAGTTTCTTCCGCACATCTGACCCCAAGTGACCAATGCATGTCCCTTAAATACCATAAAGGGTTAATAAACCGGCAACTCTGTAAGAAGGCAGAGCCAATTCAGAAGTCAAACTAACTTACCAAAGATAGCAGTAGTCATGGCATGCACGTGCCGCTTTATGCTGGTCAGTTCATCCGCCACTGGTTTTAATGCAGCCTCGGCATCCTCTGCTCGTTTGATTAAAGCAGACTTTTCAGTGGCCCAATCTGCCTGCTTCTTCTTGAAGCTCTCCTTAAGCTATTCCATGGCGCTTAAAGCGTTGGTTAATTCCTCTTTTGCTTTGGAGGTTTCAGCTTGTTGGGTTTTCAGGTTTTCTTGGAGATCGGCGACTTGGCTTTCTTTCATTTTCAGCTCCGCCTGCATGCAGACAGTTATATGCTTCAACAAAACGGTACAAGGATTGAAGTACCAACCACATAACAAGTTATGCACTTAGCACTTGGGGGCTAATGCATATTCGATCTTCATCTTTCAATTGCTTACAAAGTCCCAAGATCAATACAAGTATTCAACTTGGCACTTGGGGGCTAATGGCTATTTTCTCATATATATATTCTGATGCGGCAATCTCAATTACTTAAAGTACCGGTTTAACTACGCTAAGTTGAACCGGCCCTTGGGGGCTACATCGGCGAATTTCAAAGTATTAAGATTTATGTTAGTAAGTCCCGGTTTGAAAGAAGATTACAAATCGGCCCTTGGGGGCTAGGAGAGTCAGCAAGTATTGAAGCGTACAAGCAGGAAAGAGCATATGGAAGTTACCTTGTATTTATCCTTCATCATATTAACCAGACTGGCTTCATAGTCATGACTGGTATATAGCCGGTTCAGGTAGCCGGAATGGATATCTTGGGTGTTCAGAGCAGCGTAAGTTGCCAGATCAGCATTCCACTTGCCTTTACCAAAGGCAGCAAATTCTTCCTTGGCAGAATGTTTGGACAAAGCAACAGGATTGCTTGGCTCGGTATGGCCAGTGCCAGTAATGACAACCTCGTCCTCCTGAGTATCGACGGTTTGCACTGGAGCTGTTGGCTTGTCAGCAGGTTTTGCTGGACCGGTGGATCTCTCAATCCGGAGGGAGCCTGTGGGCTGATTGACAGGACCTGAGGCATCAGTAGGCCTTTCTTCAGCAATAAGATCGTCGTCTGGCTGCGGTGGATCGTTGGGTATATCTTCAGGAATAGCCGCTTCAAGATCGGGTGTCTTGCCTGGCTCAAGAACGGCATCTTCTTTGGCCGCTTTGTCCAGGCGGGCCTTCTTGCTTGGCCTAGGTTTGGCCCTGAAAAGAATAACAAAATCAAATACAGCGTATGTTCTAAGGCGATATGCTGCAAGTATCATAATAAGTATAGCTTACCCAAGCACCGTTTTGAGCGGTGGTAGCTGAGTAGCCGATGACTCGCCAGAAGATGAGTGGGAAGTAACCTGGTAATTGGAGTCAGATGGATTAAGAGGTTGACGAAAGCAGCCGGCTTTAGGACAATCACTGACTAGCAAATTAGAGACCTCTGAACGGTGTTTCCGAACCGGACTGTTCGGTAAACCGGCGGAGGTAACTACCTGGCCGCTGTGCCGGGTTGTGCGACGAGCTTCGTGCTATTGGGTCTTCACAAGAAATTTGGGATCCAAATAAGCAAGAGGATGAGAAAATTTAACTTTCCGGTTTGCCTGACGGATTTTTAGCGAAGGCAAAGGTTCTGAATGGGAAGAGAGAATAATTACCTCTGCAGCATCAGCGTGGCTGGCTTCGGCATCATCCTGACAAATATCATCATCAATAAGACGCATGAAAAATAAGCCAAGTGAGTCAAGCTCTACCTCAAGGTCCGGATTATCCACATCATCATCAGGGGCCGGATTAGAAGATGCAATAGTTCTTTTCCTATGGGCAGTCTTCTTTACAGCTTTAGTCTTTTGCCGGGTTGCTCTTTCCGGTTTGTCTGGTTTTTCCGGTTTCTCCTGCAGCAATTTCTTGATCCAAAACGGATCGTTGCCCTGATTACATAGACACTAATATTAAACAATGACCAGATATATCAATAATAGATTCAGCAAAAGGAAAAATCAAGGTCTTACAGCTGGCGGTTTGTTGGTGGCACAGAAGGGAAGCAGGCCGTTTTTAGCACAGATATGTTTCGGTTCATTCAGCATCTTATTCACAGCTTCTGTGAATTCTTCATCGGTGAGCTGGATTTTGGAATGTCGCAGTGGGTCATCAACACTGCCGGTATACTCGCACATCAAACTGGAGCACTGACTCAGGGGCAGTATGCTCCATGATATCCAACAGCGAGCGAGATCAACCCCTGTTAAACCGTTGGCCATAAAGGCTCTGAGCTTCGACAGTTGAGGAGCATATTTGCTTCTCTCTTGGGCAGTCAATCTTTGTGGAAAATGGTGTGTATTGCTGAGCCGCTCCGGACGAAAGCCGGGCAAGGGATTCTCACCAGCAGGGGAGGTGTCTTTGCAGTAGAACCATGTCTGATTCCACTCTTTGGGGTGACTGTGCAGTTTGGCATGAGGGTATGTGACCTCTTTCCTTTTCTGGATCGCCACACCACCCAACTCCGTATTGGAGCCGTCAGTAAACTCAGTACGGCGGTTTAGATGGAAAAGGTCTCAGAACAATTCCACTGTGGGCTCCTCTTGAAAGAACACTTCACAGAGCACCTAGAAGTGACACATATTTGTAACAGAATTGGGGCCAGTATCTTGTGGATGGAGTTGGAAATCGGCCAAAACATCTCGGTAAAATTTAGAACCGGCTGGCTTAAAGCCCCGAGCTAAGTGATCTACGAAAAAAACAACTTCTCGTTCTTGAGGAGTGGGAGGGCATTCTTTGCTAGGAGCCCTCCAATGGATGGTATCTTTACTGCCTAAAGCGCCAATCAGGACTAGATCATCCAGCTGAGCCTCTGTGACGCGAGAAGGAACCCAATTGCATTCATATACTTGCTTGGCCATGATGGGATCTACAAGGTAGAAGATCTCGGTTCAAAAATACATTTGATCAAGGTACATTGGTATGTGCAATGTTAAACCGGAGACAGATCTATCTGAACCGGAGTTTTATGAAGCAACAACATCTGGCGGTTCAACAAGGGGACTAATGGTATATACCGGTTCAGCAATTTTTTCCTACAAGGTTAAACCGCCGGGTTTAAACATTGAAGCAGAGGAGTAAGTTTACAGAAACAGATTTCGTAAGATTTCTCTACAGCGATGGATCTGAAGCAAGTTCAGAAAAAAGATAAATATTCAGAGGTCCAAAAGGAGCAGTACCGAATCAATGAGCAAGACGTACATACAGATCTATGGTTTTGAGATGTGTAAGTGAAGGCGAAGGGTAAACAACTACCATTTCACATAATAAAGATTTGCGGAGCCATCTAAAGATCTATCGTATGAACAAGAGGCAGATGATGAACACTGAAGAACTGTGAAACCCTAGGTCAGATCTGCGAGGGAAAGGATAGAAGATTTACCGAAGCTGAGGAAGACGCGGAAAGTTGCCGCGATGCTCTGGTGCGCTCAGGTTGATGCAGCGGCCAAGGTTGAGGCAGAGGTCGACGGCGGCGGCGGAGCTCCGAGGCTGGCGACGCGAGGAAGACGAAGAAGGCACGAAGGGGAGAAAAGAAATGACCCCTCGGTCCTCTTTATAAGGCGAAGGAACATGTGTCAGGCGCGACAATCAAGGGGCCACGAAACGGAGCCGTCGCCTTGATTTCTGCCGATCTATTAAACAAAGAAGCATAATGGATAGCTTCGTTATGACAGGCGACGTCACTCCGGTTTACAACAGTCAGAGAAGATGACATCATGGCAGTTTATCAATTTATGAGAAGATGTTGAAGATGAAGCTTTTGTTAAAGGATTGACATGAACCCGTTCAAATCAATCTGGGGCCTAATGTTGGGGATATTACTACTGGGCGTAAACCGGCCTATCTGGGCCGGGTTAACTTCGTCAGCAGTTAAGTATGTTAAAGCCCAAGAAGACAGATGAGGGCTCAAGACCCATGGTCGGGTCAAGGCATGTAGCCATAAACCGGCATTAGTAGTTAACTTGTATTGTAAGTTAGGAATAAGTAGAGACCAAACCGGACACATCTATGAGCCGGTATGGGGACTCTGTAAGCCGACGGGAGTCACCCATGTATATAAGGGGACGATCTGGCGGCGGTTCAAGGACAACGGACAACAACTCGAGACATAGGCGAAGCTTGTTTGCTCCCTAGTCATCGAAACCCCATCAATTCCATCATAGCTAGACGTAGGCTTTTACCTTCATCGAAGGGGCCGAACTAGTATAAACTCTCTTGCTTCCCTATGTCCTCTTTAACCCCTTCAAGCTAACCCGTCGCGATGGCTCCATGACTAAGTCCTTTCTCTAGGACATCTGCCGTGACAAAGCCACGACACATATGCACACAGCAAGTATACAATATTGTAGTATACATTTCACATGTGTCCTATCTTAGAAGCTCCACAATATTCATGTGTATACAATAATTTATCGAATGAGGCACTATGATTCTGAATTTTTAGATTGTTAGCTCTGGCTTCATAAGCAAACTTATGTGAATATACTTTGCAGAATCATTGTATAGCCTCTTTGTTTATGTGGGGTTCTTATTCATTTGATTTCGTCCTCCTGGCAGGAACCTTTTGTACATTAAGCAACAATGGCTAATTCGAGTGGATGATGAAAGGCCTCAGTTTGGGGCCAAGAAAAGGCGTGGACGAGGCCATTTCTGCAAGGTCTTTCTCGATCAGTTGAAATATTTGATTTTCCACGACTTAGACTATTGGGGCAGACTTATCAAGTCGTTGCTCTTTATGTTATGTTATACCACCTGCATATGCATGCTCTAGCTTCTAGGTAGTAGAAGAATTGACATGTGGGATGCAAGTCCAAGCTTGATACTGTAAATGTTACTCCCACCTATCAAGTTGGACTACTCGGGTGTCAAGTTGGTGTTGTACTGTAGTCTGTAGTATGAACCTGCATATGCACCTACATGTGTAGTCAGTAACTAGTACTACTGCTTGAACTCAAAATTTCTTTTACAGTGAATAAAAAGATGAGCATTTCTCCAGCCAATGTCTGTAGTAGTTGCTGCTGTGTAATCATCGGCTGGACCTATGCATTTCATCAAAATTTGCAATGATGTTTGTTGCCTAAGTAACTAGAGAATTATAGAGGCCTGAGATTCTTATTTTGTTGTACTTGTACATGTAGCATTGTTCTTGGCACTATGACCTAAAGCAATCAGTCGGCCAATTGCAGTCTTGGCATGCTTGCTCTCCTAGTTGTTAATCTATGTGTAGTAGTACGTAGGAATAGAGGTATGCTAAATCTGGCATTTTCAAGTATGTTGTGTTGCTGTGACTGCTCTCAGTTTAATAATTTTAACTCTTGTGGCATTTTCAAGTATGCACAGTGTATTAGTGTATCATCATCTGTGTTATACGTTTCCGCCATGGAATCAACGAAATGTTCCTGCAATAAGATGTATTTATTTAGACGAAGTATCCGCTTTCCCTGACATAATATGTTCATGTTCACGACATGCCTCCTGCAAATTGCTGGATGCAACATCAATGTAGCTATGATCCGCGCACGACCCAACCTTGAGGAGAGCACCTCTGCGAGCTGGGATCTCCGGATGGTAATGTCCTCCGGTCTCAATCCCTCCTTACCTAGCACAGATTCCTCATTTACTGCTTATCTGCGTGCCAAATCCATGCCTGGGACCGACCAAACTCTCTGATTTGAGTTGGCCATGTTGTTCATGTTTGTTGATATTCTGCAAGTATATGTGAACTGATTAGCTAGCAATTTGGACCAGTGGATGGAGTCTGGTACATGTAAATGGTTTGGCATTGTCATTCTGGGCATATTCTCTAACTTTAGCCTGCAAGATCATTGAGCAGATCTGAATTGTTTACCAATTTGGATAGGTAGGTGGGGTCTGGTACATGTAGGTGATTCATGAACACACAACCAGGATGATTCCTATCCTACCTATGTTGTGCTTATTGCTTCCAAGATAGTGATGGCGGTCGTAGGTGCAGTACCTGTTGGTTAGTACCTGCTGGTTGTTACTATCGCTGGCAGTTAGTGTTTTAACATCTATCGCTTTAGCACCAAGCGACTAAACAATGTTTTGGTAAAGCTTTCAGAAATCAGTTTGCAGTGCTGAAAGTACACATCTTTTACCTTCAACTTGGTAGTATGAAAAACACATTAGTAAATCCGAGTAACTTTGACATATTTTCTCTATTAACTTGCACTGGATTGGTACCCGTGATTGCCTTGTACTTAATTCTGCTAACACTGATCTTGTTACTATTAATTTGTTATTGCCATGGTGTTTATGCTGTTTAGAATAAGATCCATGCATCAATTCTAAGTTCTTGTCTCTCTGAAGGGACACTTCTAGTTTCTACGACCCAGACTTGTTAACTATTGTTTCTTACTTTGTTAGCTACGACATATATCTTCCCCAGTTATTCTAATTCTTCCCTAATTCATGTAACAGGATGACAGTGGAAGCCATGTTGTTGTTTTGTTTGTTCCCAGCCCTGACTATGGTCGTCGAGCGAGTCCGGCATGTTGTTCATCTAGTAGAGCTCGTTAAGAGTCTGAATCTAAGAACTCACCCTTTTTTTCTTACTTTTGTTTGTTGGCAACTATGTTCATCCAGCGAGTCTAGTATGTTCACGACAGGAGCAGGTAGTTTGTGATCACATGGAAGGAGCTTGTAAAGCAGTACTATATTACAATTGTAGAGCTTGTAAAGCAGTACTATATTACAATTGTAGAGCTTGTAAAGCAGTATGGTCTTCTGTATTGGAATGGATAGAGCTTGTATTATGTGATCTAGTTGCTCTTATTTAAGTATCATGTGTGTTTTTGTCTCCGAAAATCTAAATAATGCTTGAAATATGAAGAATATGAGTCTCAATTGATGGGACCCACTTACCACAACATGACAAATGGGAACCTATTACTAGAACCTGATAACTAGGACCCATCTGACTAGTGGACCCTTCTTTTGGAAAAAACTAAATTCGTTTAGACAAAAAGGCCACAACCCAACAATAAAAAGGATGCAATATTGGGCTTGGCCCATGAACCCAACCAAAAATTGACAGACAAAAAAAACACAAATAGGCCGAATTGTTGGGCTAGGCCCATGTAGAAAATCTAATTGGACCGGGCTGAATCTCATGCCATGTCAGATTGCCACGCTGGATGCCTACGTGGCCTGGGGAGGTTGCTAGTGACCAAAACGCCACAGTAGACATATTTTGGTCATAAACATCTTCGACCATTCTAGAAGAAAGGTCGCTATAGTCAGTTTATGACCGCCAGCTTTTGACCTTCTGTTTTTGGTCACAAAAAGGTCGCAAATGAAAAACCATGACCTTTCAGTGACCAATAGTGGTGGTCACAAGTTGACATATTTCTTGTAGTGTGTGACAACTTGACCATGCTCATCTTGCTTGTTGTGATATATCCATTTGGTGCCTATTATATTGTGCTTGCGAGGATCAGGACGCTTAACCAGTTCCCATACATTATTCAGCTCAAACTGTTGAAGCTCTTCTTGCATAGCTTGAATCCATTCAGGTTCCATGAAGGCTTCTTCAACTTTCTTGGGTTCAGTTATTGAGACGAATGCGAAGTTCCCATAGAAATTTGCTAGCTGTGTTGCCCTTGAACGAGTGAGTGGACCTGGTGCATTGATGCTATCAGTTATTCTCTCAATCTGCACTTCATTTGCAACACGAGGATGTACAGGACGAAGATTTTGCTCTTGCTGATCATTGTCATTGTTAGATGGATTGTCTTCAGGCTGAGCATTGTCTTCAGGTTGATCAGGTGCGGAGATGATAAGTTCCTCTTCAGGTTGAGCTTCAGAAGGTATGATTTCTCCAGTTCCCATAAGTTTGATTGATTCACTGGATGGAACTTCATCTACACATTTGGCAGGTGCTCTCTTTGTGAGCCGTTAGTCTCATCGAACTGCACATCCACTGTTTCAACCACTTTATAATGAAAGAGGTTGAAGACTCTGTAGGAGTGCGAATCCTTTCCATATCCAAGCATAAACCCTCATGTGCTTTTGGTGCAAATTTTGAAGTGTGATGTGGATCCTTGATCCAGCAATTGGCGCCAAATACTCTGAAGTAACTGACATTTGGCTTCTTGCCAGTAAGGAGCTCATAGGATGTCTTGTTCAGAAGCTTGTGAAGATAAACACGGTTGATGATATGGCATGCAGTGTCAATGGCTTCAGGCCAGAATTTTCTTGGTGTCTTGTATTCATCAAGCATCGTCCGAGCCATCTCAATAAGTGTTCTGTTCTTGCGTTCGACGACGCCATTCTGCTGTGGCGTGTATGGAGCTGAGAATTCATGTGTGATGCCTAAGGTATCAAGACATGTATCTAGGCCAGTGTTCTTGAATTCAGTGCCATTGTCACTTCTGATGTGCTTTATCTTGGCTTCAAAGTTGTTCATTGCTCGATTGGCGAAGCGTCTGAAGACATCCTGCACTTCAGTCTTGTAAAGGATTATATGTACCCAAGTATATCTTGAATAATCATCAACAATGACAAAGCCATAGAGACAAGCAGTAGTAGTAAAAGTTGAGTAGTGAGTGGGACCGAAAAGATCCATGTGAAGCAGTTCGAAGGGTCGAGTAGTGGTCATGATTGTCTTCGAGGGATGTTTTGCCCTCGTCATCTTCCCTGCTTCACAGGCACCGCATAAGTGATCTTTCTTGAACTTGACACCCTCGCTGCCTATGACATGCTTCTTCCTTGCAAGGGTGTGGAGGTTCCTCACGCCAGCATGCCCTAGCCTTCGATGCCAGAGCCAGCATTCAAAAGCTTTTGCTAGAAGACATACTGCAAGTTGTGGTCCTGCTGAGAAATCTACCACGCACAAATCATCTTTTCGATACCCTTCAAACACTAGAGACTTGTCAGATTCCATTAGTACAAGGCAACAATATTTTCCAAACATCACAATCATGTCTAAATCACAAAGCATTGAGACAGAAATTAAGTTGAAACCAAGGGATTCAACAAGCATGACTTTATCCATGTGTTGATCCTTTGAGATTGCAACTCTACCTAGACCCAATACCTTGCTTTTACCAGTGTCAGCAAATGTGATGTGACTTTTGTCAGATGGACGTAAAGTTGAGTCCATGAGAAGACTTCGCTTGCCAGTCATGTGATTTGTACACCCACTATCAATAATCCATTCTGAAGCAGCTGGTGTCGTACCCTACAGTGCAGTTAGGGGGATAGGCTTCACGAAGAGAATTGTGAAGCAAAACATTTGACAAACCAGTGGATTATTAAAGTTTAGATCGAGATTAGGACTGATAGGGCAAGTTGCAAGCGGTTTAGGAACAAAGTACATAATAAAACCATTTGGGCATTTGATCTTGCGCCCTACAAGATGTTTAAGGTCCCCAGCAATAGTGTCAGACGATTTTGGTTTTCGGCTAGAGACCTTTCCCTGCAAAAGAGAGTTAAGCTTTCTTAGCCACCCACATCTTCAAGGGTGGCTTCGAAGCAATGAGTCTAAGTGCAGCATCTGAGAACTTTGGCTTTGGAGCCCTAGCAAAAAGTCTTGCAGGTGGACAATAGTACTCATAAGAATAAGTAGAATAGTTCTTGGTCTTATGAACATGGCGGTTTGATGAACCGCGCTCATATTCATAGGCTTGAGTATGGCTTCCCCGCAAAACATTTGCGTTAGTGTGACTCAGGTGAGTCCTTTGCCTATATGAAGCCTTTGGACCGTATGAAGCATGTGGTCTGGGGTTTGTCTTCTTCACCTGTGGTGTCATGATGACATTCACAGGAAGATTCTCCAAACACCTTTTCAGCACCTAGATCTTCTTCATAGGCGGTCCATTCCAGCAGTTAGTACCAATATACCTAGCAAACACTTCACCATTTTGATTCTTAAATAGTTTATAGTTTGCATCAAAGGATTCATCAATAACAATGGTGTTAGCACAAGTGAATCCAGATAGGGTGGATGGATCTACTGAAGGTTCCTTTGCAGCAACCCATGTGGTTTTGGGGTACTGCTCAGGTTTCCAGTAAGAGCCATCAGCATTCATTTTCCTTTCGAACCCAACACCCTCTTTCCTAGGGTTTCGGTTCAGGATCTGCCTTTTGAGGACATCACATAGTGTCTGATGCCCTTTGAGACTTTTGTACATCCCTGTTTCAAGCAGTGTCTTCAACCTAGCATTCTCATCAGCAATAGCAGTGGTATCCTCAGCAGAGGGGTTAGTTACCACATCAATAGTTGAAGATATTGCAACAGTAGCAGCAGTAGAACATTCAGCAACAGAAGTAGCGTTATCACGCTCAATGCATTTAAGACATGGTGGTTCAAATCCTTCCTGAGCAGAACTGATCTGTTCGGAGCGAAGTGACTCGTTTTCCTTTTGAAGATCTTCATGAGCCGCTCTCAATTTCTCGAGTTCTTGCTTCCTTTGAAGATAATCATAGGAAAGCTTTTCATGAGTTGTTGAGAGCGTTTCATGACGACTTTCAAGTTCCTCATACTTAACATGAAGATTTTTTAAGTCTTCAGTTAAGGACTGAGATCGAGTCATTTCAGCATCCAACAGGTCATCGCTTTTGTCTAACAGTTTTTGAATATGTTCCATAGCTTTCTGTTGTTTAGTGGCAAGGGAAGCAAGTTTTGCATAGCTGGGTCCAAATTCATCACCAGATTCATCATCACTGAATTCAAATAGATAGCATTCAATTACCTTAGCATCTTTTGCCATAAGGCATGATGCAGTAGATGATGACTCTGGTCCGAATGTCATCGCTTTGAGGGACTCCTTAAAGTCCTTAAACCAAGGATCATGACGAGTTCGATGACCTTCATAGACCTCAGAGAGACGGTCCCAGATAAGCTTCGCATGATCGAGATGCATGATATTCCTAAACTGATTTTGAGACAGACAGGAGCAGATGACGTCCTTCGCCGTGAGGTTGAGAAGAGTGTACTTGCGAATGTCATCAGCTTCCGCCATCTTGCACAGATCGGTCAGACCAATCTCAGTGACAGTCCACAGCTCGCTGTTTGTCGCCATGAGGCGTTTCTTCATCATGGCCTTCCACTTGGGATACTCGTGACCGTCAAAGATGGGGCATGACACAGTCTTCATTCCTGTGGTCGACATAACTAAAACTCCAGGCTGTTAAACCAAAATCACACAGAACAAGGGAGTACCTTGCTCTGATACCAATTGAAAGTACGTTATATCGACTAGAGGGGGGGTGAATAGGCGATTTTTATGAAAGTCTTCAAAACATGGAAGTTTCGAAGACAAATGATAGAAATGAACCTATTACCATGCAGCGGAAGGTAGACTACACTAGGCAGACCATAGTCAAGTATTCAATGAAGTGAAAGCACAATGACTAATAGCAGCTAGGCAGTCAAGATCAGGTACACAGTGAGGACAAATGGATAATGCAGATAGGCACTGACGTCATAAGAGCCAACTTTAAATAAAGAGATGGGAAGGATAGAACAAGTGTGCGTGATGAAGACAAAGGTTTGGTAGACCAGTTCCAACTGCGGTGACAGTTGTACGTCTGGTTAGGGCGGATAGGTATTTAAACCTGAGGACACACAGTCCCGGACACCTAGTCCTAAACACGCAGCTCAGGACACTTAGTCCTCACCGTATTCCCCTTGAGCTAAGGTCACACAGACCTCACCCAATCACTCTGGTAAGTCTTCAAGGTAGACTTCCAAACCTTCACAGACTTCGTTCACCGATGATCCACAATGACTCTTGGATGCTCAGAACGCGACGCCTAACCGGCTGGAGGATTCACAGTCCTCAAGTGTAATAAGTCTTCAGATCACAGAGACAAGAAGACTTAAGTGATGCCTAACACTCTTTGGCTCTGGGTGGTTAGAGCTTTATCCTCTCAAGGAATTCTCTCTCAAAGGCTTCAAGTTGGTTGCTCTCAAACGACAAAAGCCGTACTCTAACTCTGAGCAGCCAACCATTCATGGTTGTAGGGGTGGGCTATTTATAGCCACTAGGCAACCCGACCTGATTTGTCCGAAATGATCCTGGGTCACTAAGGAACTGACACGTGTTCCAACGGTCAGATTTCAAACACACACGGCAACTTTACTTGGGCTACAAGCAAAGCTAACTTGTCCAACTCTGGACAAGATTCGCTCTCATAGTCTTCACTTGAAGACATAGGATTTTGGTTAAGCATCACTTCAGTCATTTTGACTGGTTCTCTTGGACCCCACTTAACAGGACGGTGGTTCCTATGACTCAACAAAGAAGAAAAAGAACTATGAAAGATCTAAGTCTTCGCGCTCCATAGTCTTCATGCGATGTCTTCTCTTGTCATAGTCTTCAATGTGAATGTCTTTACATACCACCTTTGACTTCAATGTCTTCATACATTTTTAGGGCTCATCTCTGGTAGGAAAACCGAATCAATGAGGGACTTCTACCTGTGTTATCCTGCAATTCTCACAAACACATTAGTCCCTCAACTAGGTTTGTCGTCAATACTCCAAAACCAACTAGGGGTGGCACTAGATGCACTTACACGCACGAACCGGGACCAATGCTCACATTAGTCCATGTTCGTGACTGAACCGGGACTAATGTGAATATTGCCCTGTGACCAAAGCCCTGTTTTCTACTAGTGTTAATTCAGATAACTTACAACGAGAAGGTAAACACACCCCGCACATGTTTTTCTTTCTCCATTTTTGTACTGACCTTCAATAAGATAGTCAACAAAAAATGTACACCAGCCCAATGTATGTATCTTACGATAGTCCACCAGATCCATCAGAAAGCTTGCGTCGACCTTAGTTCTGTATGGAGTAAGAAATGAACTGCAAATCACAGTCATGAAATACACACAAAATAACCTTTTGCAAAGATCAGGTCTTAATAATAGATCCCAGAGGTGTTCAATATTTATTGCAGGGAGGTTTTTGAATTCAGGAGGAACTTTAAAGTTTTCATTTTTCTTAGAAAATGCTTTACTTTTTAGTTTGGTCCCATGGTTGGGCAGAGAAAAAACCCACCTTACTTGAGAGTGCACGCGAATGACCATGTCTTCACTAATTTCCAGATCCTTCTTAGCCAAACTAAACTTATTAAATGCATGTCTGAAGATGGTGTCATGTGATTTGCGTTCCAGTTTTATGTCCACGAGGGCACTCATTTTCATATCTCGCACCGATTTCACTTTTTTCTTATCTCCTTTCAATAATTCAAGCTTCCCCATGATCACAACGAAGTTACAATAGTGTCTTACATTACGTTCTTAAAATGCAATAATGTTAATTGTCAGTTCACAAGTTATAATTAAAGTGACAACCAAAAATAGAGTGGACATGAAGTAATTTCAGAGCAACTTGTGCCTAATATCTAGAGATGCAGATAAATCACATGAGACTAATATTTGGAATGTCAGACAAACAATAGAAGATCTTATTTTTCTCTTCATTGATTGAGAACTTGTCAAAAGTTAAATATTAATCATTAAGGCAAACCTCTGAAATTGCCTTAAAAACACAAGTTAATGATGTAGCTCAAAATCCGGAACATTCCCAGCTAACGACAAATTCGATATCCATGTTTTATTGGTATATTTTTTTAATTTGAGATTTTGAGTTGCATGTTCCTGTTGAAATGTAGTACGGCCACGAGCGCAAGCTGACGCAGTTGTAATCTGAGCAGGCCCGTACGGATACATGTGCGACGGGAGTGGCTCCACAGGGCCCCCAAATCTTCAATAGGACTGCTATTTACTAGTAATCAAATAAGAGATTAACGGGACACCGGCTGCAATATGCCAACTCCCGGGATCTATCTGACGTCTCCTCCCATTTCTTTTTCCAACTCCTCTCTGCCCTTTTCTCTTCCTCACATTTGTTGCAAGACTCGCTGAACCAACAAATTATCCACACATTATCTATTTCTCAATTCCTTGCTCTATTCATACATAACAAATAACACAAAATAATAAGATTGAATATCATCGTAAATCAGTGGCGGAGCCAGGAATTAAAGATTAAGGGGGGCAAACGACTCAAAAATTTGATAACTAGGGCCAAATTAGAGTAATACATGTGTTTTTTGAAATTGTACACTGTTAGGGGGGGGGTTCAGGCCCCTGCTGGTCCCCCTGTCTCTGCCACTACCGTAAATTAACAGCTAGGTTGTTTCCTAATGCTACTCACCGTGAGAAAAGATAGATCTGCAAGTAGCTACAACACTACGCCATTTGAAATGATGATTACTCACCAAGATCAGATTACAGTTGCGTCAGCTTGCGCTCATGCCCGTACTACATTTTAACATGAACATGCAACTCAAAAGCTTAAATTGGAAAATATACAAATAAAACATGGATATTGAATTTGTCGTTAGCTAGAAATGTTTCAGATTTTGAGCTGTAGCATTAACTTGTGTTTTTAAGGCAATTTTAGAGGTTTGCCTTAATGATTAATATTTAACCTTGTCGAGTTCTCAGTCAATGAAGAGAAAAATAAGATCTTCTATCTTTTGCCTGACATTCTAAATATTTCTCATATGATTTATCTGCATCTCTAGATATTAGGCACAAGTTGCTCTGAAATTATTTGATGTTCACTGTATTTTCGGTTGTCACTTTAATTATAACTTGTGAACTGACAGTTAATATTGTTGCATTTTTAGGAACGTAATGTAAGACACTATTGTAACTTCGATGTGATCATGGGGAAGCTTGAATTGTTGAAAGGAGAGATAAGAAAAAGGTGAAATGAGTGCGAGATATGAAAATGGGTGCTCACCTGGACATAAAAGTGGAATGCAAGTCACGCGACACCATCTTAGGACATGCATTTAATAAGTTTAGTTTGGCTAAGAAGGGTCTGGTAATTAGTGAAGACATGGTCATCCGCGTGCACTGTCAAGTAAGGCAGGTTTTTTCAGCCATGAGACCAAACTAAAAAGTAAAGCATTTCCTAAGAAAAAGCAAAAGGAAAGGAAAACTTTAAAGTTCCTCCAGAATTTGAAAATCTTCCTGCAATGAATATTAAACATCTCTGGGATCTATTATTAAGACCTAATCTTTGCAAGAAATTATTTTGTGTGTATTTCATGACTGTGATTTGCATCTCATTTCTTACTCCATACACAACTAAGGTCGACGCAAGCTTTCTGGTGGATCTAATGGACTATCATAAGATACATACGTTGGACTGGTGTACATTTGTTGCTGACTATTTTATTGAAGGTATATGCCACTATAAAAATGGAGAGAGAAAAACATGTGCGGGCTATGTTCACCTTCTCGTTGTAAGTTATTCGAATCAACGTTATATTACCCAAATAGGACATGGCAAGAATCGAAACAATAGGTTGCACTGGTCTACATAAAGGTATTACAACATATATGACCCTATAAGCCTTAAATTACACAGGTGAGCCAATCTATTACCGAGTTTACGCATTTATTGCTGATATATACATATGTGTCGTTATGCACACGAACACCACTACTACTTATTGTTCTTGATTGTCCCCATGAGCCTTATATTACATGGGTGAGGCAGCACATTACCCGGTTTACACATTTATGACTGATAGGTACATGTCATTACGCACACGGAAACCATTGCTACTTCTGGTTCCCGATTCTCGCAATGTGCGTTCACACAAATCAACGAAATGATAACACACAAAAGAGCAATTGAAAGCTATGATGGTAAGCGGAAGTGGAGGGTAAGGTGAGCGTTACATATTACATATCACATCTAACCCTAGCTATGCACTATCAGATCGGAAAATGCATAGCTGAACAAGTCCCATACATAGAATGTAGGTGGACGATACAGTACCCACTCCTTTTGTTAGGAAGCTTTCTGCACTTATTAATGACAATGGAGAATTGAAACTTCCAGGGGTAGAACCTCTTAACCTATATGACTTGGCATCGTTTGTTCTCGGCCTCTCAAATAAAGGTGATTTTGTGAAACCAGCATTAGGGCATCTTAAAGATCATACACAACTGAAAGGTGTTCTCAGAAGTGATACAAAAAGTCTCAGGGACATGGAATTTGTGGTGATGAAGCTGCAATATATGGTCAACCACGCCAAGTTGAGTGATGTTCCTGATGAGTTATATGCAATTGTATAAGCTTGTGTTGATGTGTTTTGTCTGCACATCGAATTCCAACATTTGTACTAATCTCCATTACTTAGCTGTTTTTTGTACCGGTGATAAGTATAGGTTGAGTGAGCATGTTGTAGAGCACACGGTGAATGGTTTCAAGAGCTATACGGATGGTTCCTGTCTGGCAGTAAATGGAAATGTATACCATCTATTTGATTTTGAATTTAATTACAAATATTTTTTTCTAATGAGTATTGAAATTACATCTCTGACTGATTTCTCTACAGATAGTTGTTGCTGACTTCGCGATCCTTGACGGCGATGATAAGGAACCCCCGGTACCAGGTTTTCTGCGTTGTAAATTCACAAAACAAGAACACCTAAATAGACTAGCCAAAGCATATTTGGATAAAATAAAGGTAACTATTTAATTAATTCGTCCACTCTAGCTTCTGTTTGAGGTGGATTGGGAATCACATCTTCTTGCCATGTCCTTATGTGAAATTCTATTTTTTGCAGTACAGGGCATTTAAAGATAGTGTGTATCAGGACCATTTCCATCAAAGACGTGATCGGGATGTGCTCGCCTCACAAAGCTCACATGGGTCATCGCCGCAACCCTTACCAAGTCAAATGATCAAAACTTAAGTGGATCTTGTATTGTGTATGACATATAAACATAGTTTACATGTCTTTTTAGGTTGTTGATGTTGATGATCATTATTGCCACTTTGCCAGCCTGCCATGGCTAAAAAACTGCGGGAACAATTACATGCGACAGATGCTGACTTTATGGACAACTTTCTTGAGATCCTTGAGTGAAGAAAAGTTGTATGGAGATACCAAAGAGAAGGCCATTGCTGATGCTGGAGATATTTCACATGTTCTCCAATTTATCTCAGAACACAAAGACATCTTTGTGGATTTTTCTGACAAGGTGAAGGAATACATATTGGCTATTGACGTGATATATCTTCAAAGGATTGGAAAGGCACAAGCCAAACCTATGAAAAATTTTCCTAACTATTTTCAATATCCTCCCAACACTCGAGATATTACACTCTGTTGTCCGGATTTAAGTAGCCTTGGACCTAATCGCACTTCTGTGATAATTAGTATGTACACAATGTAAGCACTATTCTTATTAGTCTCTGATATGCATGTAAATCAAGCCACCTTTTGTTCAAGCTGGTAACCATAATGATGTACTTGTAGTCACATGCAAGGACTCCATATATTGTTGGAATTCGTGAGTAGTAAAATGCATGGCTAGTATGTTATAATGGACCCACTTCAATATGACACACTTGCGAAAAAGGATGGAAAGGTAACCGTCTTAAATCCCTAAATTTGTTTTCTTTCCTGATACATTAAGCTTTATGTATGTACATTTAATTGCTTTCCTAATGCATTATGGTGGAGATGGAAAAATCTTTTGTATGCTAACAAGAGATTTCTGTTTTGGCCTGTGAATGGGTGAGCAATCTTTTTGTGTGTTATACATTTCTACATATAAGTGCTTATGTCAGCTGGTAGTGATAGTTTATTTTTCTGAGCATGTTTTCTATGGTGCAGAAGAACCCAACACTGGAGTCTGGCCATTATTTGCAATAAAAAGAAACATCCAACAATTTTCCACCGGGATTCCTTATTAGGCTATCATGATAGTCAACGTATTTTCAACAACCTTGAATTGTAAGGAGTCTCAGTAGTCAAAAGGTTTGGGTAAATTTACTATTCGATGAAGCCGTACTACCTTCAACACCTTGTGTATCTATTGTAGATATATGTGTCGAGTGCTTAAGCTTTGACATTGGCTCATACAGTCTTTTGTTGAAAGGTTTCGCAATAGCCAGAGGAAAGTTTCGATCGTGGCCCCATTATGCTTTACAGCATCAAGAAATTCATCATGGACTAGAACAATGACGAGGGCATCAAGGTTAGGCGATGTCAACGGGAGTTTCATTTAGCATTGCGGGGATGCCCCAACAATGGATATGCTACTAATATTTTACTCACTTGTTTGTTCCTACTATGCAGATTGACAAAAAGTGGTATGATGTTGAATCTGCATCTGCCTTGAGACCCGAGATAACAAATCTGATCCACAAGAAAAAATGCAAGCAGGGCGGTGAAGATTGGATATGTAGTACTGCGAAGGAGTGGGAAAATTGCTTGGTCAAAAGTAGATAGCCCGACGTTCAGGAATGGGGATGCTATGCCCTATATTATTCCTGGAGTCCTCCCAATTCTACTTACCAATATCAGTGGATAATATTCTTCGATGAGAATTGTGTTTGTCATTGTGTACTACTTGAGTGATGACGAGAAGTGTACTTGTATACACTTGTGTTTGTCGTGATTCCTGCTACTAGCAGTTAATTTCGCAGTTTTGTTAGCTTATCACTTCTAGGGAAAACCCTAGCAGTAGCGCGGGTTTTTGGCCTACCAGTAGCACGGGTGACTGCTACCTCTTTTAGCACTGCGTTGGTTTTCCCCAAAGAGGAAGGGATGATGCAGCAAAGTAGCGTAAGCATTTCCCTCAGTTTTTTAGAACCAAGGTATCAATCCAGTAGGAGGCTACGCGTGAGTCCCTCGTACCTGCACAAAACAAATAAATCCTCGCAACCAATGCAAATAGGGGTTGTCAATCCCTATAGGGCCACTTACGAGAGTGAGATTTGATATATATGATAAGATAATATTTTTGGTTTTGTTATGATAAAGATGCAAAGTAAAATAAAAGCAAAGTAAATAGCAAAGTAAATAACTAAGTAGTAGGAGATTGATATGATAAAGATAGACCCAAGGGCCATAGGTTTCACTAGTGGCTTCTCTCGAGAGCATAAGTATTCTACGGTGGGTGAACAAATTACTGTTGAGCAATTGACAGAATTGAGCATAGTTATGAGAATATCTAGGTATGATCATGTATATAGGCATCACGTCCGAGACAAGTAGACCGACTCCTGCCTGCATCTACTACTATTACTCTACTCATCGACCGCTATCCAGGATGCATCTAGAGTATTAAGTTAAAAACAGAGTAACGCTTTAAGCAAGATGACATGATGTAGAGGGATAGACTCATGCAATATGAAGAAAACCCCATCTTGTTATCCTCGATGACAACAATACAATACATGACTTGCTGCCCTTACTGTCACCGGGAAAGGACACCGCAAGATTGAATCCAAAGCTAAGCACTTCTCCCATTGCAAAAAAGATCAATCTAGTAGGCCAAACCAAACTGATAATTCGAAGAGACTTGCAAAGATAACCAATCATACATAAAATAATTCAGAGAAGATTCAAATATTATTCATAGATAGACTTGATCATAAACCCATAATTCATCAATCTCAACAAACACACCACAAAAAGAAGATTACATCAAATAAATCTCCACAAGAGAGGGGGGAACATTGTATTGAGATCCAAAAAGAGAGAAGAAGCCATCTAGCTACTAGCTATGGACCCGTAGGTCTGAAGTAACCTACTCACACTTCATCGGAGAGGCTATGGTGTTGATGTAGAAGCCCTCCGTGATCGATGCCCCCTCCGGCGGAGCTCCGGAACAGGCCCCAAGATGGGATCTCGTGGATACAGAAAGTTACGGCGGTGGAATTAGGGTTTTGGCTCCGTATCTGATCGTTTGGGGGTACGTGGGTACATATAGGAGGAAGAAGTATGTCGGTGGAGCAACAGGGGGCCCACGAGGGTGGAGGGCGCGCCTGGGGGGGGGGGGGCAGGCGCACCCCCCTACCTCATGGCCTCCTATTAGTTGGCTTGACGTAGGGTCCAAGTCTCCTGAGTTGTATTCAGTGAGAAAATCACGTTTCCGAAGGTTTCATTCTGTTTGGACTCCGTTCGATATTCCTTTTCTTCGAAACCCTAAAACAGGCAAAAAACAACAATTCTAGGATGGGCCTCCGGTTAATAGGTTAGTCCCAAAAATAATATAAAAGTGGATAATAAAGCCCAATAATGTCCAAAATAGTAGACAATATAGCATGGAGCAATCAAAAATTATAGATACGTTGGAGACGTATCAAGCATCCCCAAGCTTAATTCTTGCTCGTCCTTGAGTAGGTAAATGATAAAAATAGAATTTTTGATGCGGAGTGCTACTTGGCATAATTTTAATGTAATTCTTCTTAATTGTGGTATGAATATTCAGATCCGAAAGATTTTAGACAAAAGTTCATATTGACATAAAAATGTTAATACTTCATGCATACTAACAAAGCAATTATGTCTTCTCAAAATAACATGGACAAAGAAAGTTCATCCCTACAAAATCATATGGTTTAGTCATGTTTCATTTTCGTCACACAAGAATGCTATCATCATGCACAACCCCGATGACAAGCCAAGCAGTTGTTTCGTACTTTAGTAATCTCAAACCTATAAACTTTCACGCAATATATGAGCGCGAGCCATGGACATAGCACTATAGGTGGAATAGAATATAATGAGGGGGGTTATATGGAGAAGACAAAAAGGAGAAAGTCTCACATCAACGAGGCTAATCAATGGGCTATGGAGATGCCCACCGATTGATGTTAATGCAAGGAGTAGGGATTGCCATGCAACGGATGAACTAGAGCTATAAATGTATGAAAGCTCAACAAAAGAAACTAGTGGGTGTGCATCCAAATTGCTTGCTCACGAAGACCTAGGGCACTTGACGAGGCCCATTGTTGAAATATACAAGCCAAGTTCTATAATGAAAAATTCCCACTAGTATATGAAAGTGATAACATAAGAGACTCTCTACTATGAAGATCATGGTGCTACTTTGAAGCACAAGTGTGGCAAAGGATAATAACATTGTCCCTTCTCTCTTTTTCTCTCATTTTTTTATTTTTTTGGGGCCTTCTCTCTTTTTTTATGGCCTTTCTCTTTTTTATATGGCCTTTCACCTTTTGTTATTCCTCACTTGGGACAATGCTCTAGAAAATGATGATCATCACACTTCTATTTATTTACAACTCAATGATTACAACTCGATACTAGAACAAAGATGACTCTATATGAATGCCTCCGGCGGTGTATCGGGATATGCAATGGACCAAGAGTGACATGTATGAAAGAATTATGAACGGTGGCTTTGCCACAAATACTATGTCAACTACATTATCATGCTAAGCAATATGACAATGATGAATGTGTCATGATGAACAGAATGATAGAAAGTTGCATAGCAATATATCTCGAAATGGTTATGGAAATACCATAATAGTTAGGTATGGTGGCTGTTTTGAGGAAGATATAAGGAGGTTTATGTGTGAAAAAGCGTATCATATCA
>NC_041382.1:35777449-35777860 GCF_002162155.2 Triticum dicoccoides
GCGCATGCTCCTAGGGGGATAGATTGGTAGGAAAAGACCATCGCTCGTCCCCGACCGCCACTCATAAGGAAGACAATCAAATAACACCTCATGTTTCAAATTTGTTGCATAACGTTTACCGTACGTGCATGCTACGGGACTTTCAAACCTCAACACAAGTATTTCTCAATTTCACAACTACTCAACTAGCATGACTTTGATATTATTACCTCCATGTCTCAAAACAATCATCAATCATCAAACTTCTCTTAGTATTCAACACTCATAAGAAAGTTTTATTATTAATCTTGCATACCAAGCATATTAGGATTTTAAGCAAATTACCATGCTATTAAGACTCTCAAAATAATCTAAGTGAAGCATGAGAGATCAATAGTTTCTATAAAACAAATCCACCACCGTGCTCTAAAA
>NC_041382.1:35779673-35796678 GCF_002162155.2 Triticum dicoccoides
ATATTGAGAGATTCGGATGTGGATCTTTTTATCCAAATTTTCAATTAACTCTACGGTAGCAACCTTATTTTCAATAATTTCAAGCCTTTGCATTACATGCTCCAAAGTTAATATAGTTCCATTAACCAAAAGAGGGGGGAGCCAAATAAATCTAACATAGCATTATAAGAATCAAAAGTATGGATACCCAAAAAATTCCCTCCGGTAATGGTATCAAGGACATAACGGTGCCAAGGAGTAATGCCTACATAAAAATTGCGAAGGAGAATGGTAGTAGATTGCTTCCTAGCAGATTTGTTTTGAGCATTGCAAATTCTATGCCAAGCATCTTTTAGATTTTCACCCTCCCTTTGCTTAAAATTTAGAATTTCATTCTAGAGAGACAACGGAGAAGATAAAGGCCTAGCCATAACGACAAGCAAGCAAACTAACACACAAGCAAACAACAACAAGTGGACAAAAGGGGCAAATAGAGGGAGGATAGAGAGAGAGAGGGCGAATAAAACGGCAATGGTGAATTGGGGGGAGAGGAAAACGAGAGGCAAATGGCAAATAATGTAATGTGGGAGATAATGGTATGTGATGGGCACTTGGTATGTTGACTTTTGCGTAGACCTCCCCGGCAACGGCGCCAGAAATCCTTCTTGCTACCTCTTTTAGCACTGCGTTGGTTTTCCCCAAAGAGGAAGGGATGATGCAGCAAAGTAGCGTAAGTATTTCCCTCAGTTTTTGAGAACCAAGGTATCAATCCAGTAGGAGGCTATGCGCGAGTCCCTCGTACCTGCACAAAACAAATAAATCCTCGCAACCAACGCAAATAGGGGTTGTCAATCCCTATAGGGCCACTTACGAGAGTGAGATCGGATAGATATGATAAGATAATATTTTTGGTATTTTTATGATAAAGATGCAAAGTAAAATAAAAGCAAAGTAAATAGCAAAGTAAATAACTAAGTAGTAGGAGATTGATATGATAAAGATAGACCCGGGGGCCATAGGTTTCACTACTGGCTTCTCTCGAGAGCATAAGTATTCTACGGTGGGTGAACAAATTACTTTTGAGCAATTGACAGAATTGAGCATAGTTATGAGAATATCTAGGTATGATCATGTATATAGGCATCACGTCCGAGATAAGTAGACCGACTCCTGCCTGCATCTACTACTATTACTCCACTCATCGACCGCTATCCAACATGCATCTAGAGTATTAAGTTAAAAACAGAGTAACGCTTTAAGCAAGATGACATGATGTAGAGGGATAGACTCATGCAATATGAAGAAAGCCCCATCTTGTTATCCTCGATGGCAACAATACAATACGTGCCTTGCTGCCCTTACTGTCACCGGGACATGACACCGCAAGATTGAACCCAAAGCTAAGCACTTCCCCCATTGCAAGAAAGATCAATCTAGTAGGCCAAACCAAACTGATAATTCGAAGAGACTTGCAAAGATAACCAATCATACATAAAATAATTCAGAGAAGATTCAAATATTATTCATAGATAGACTTGATCATAAACCCACAATTCATCGGTCTCAACAAACACACCGCAAAAAGAAGATTACATCAAATAGATCTCCACAAGAGAGGGGGAGAACCTTGTATTGAGATCCAAAAAGAGAGAAGAAGCCATCTAGCTACTAGCTATGGACCCGTAGGTCTAAAGTAAACTACTCACACTTCATCGGAGAGGCTATGGTGTTGATCTAGAAGCCCTCCGTGATCGATGCCCCCTCCGGTGGAGCTCCGAAACAGGCCCCAAGATGGGATCTCATGGATACAGAAAGTTACAGCGGTGGAATTAGGGTTTTGGCTCCATATTTGATCGTTTGGGGGTACGTGGGTATATATAGGAAGAAGAAGTGCGTCGATGGAGCAACAGGGGGCCCACGAGGGTGGAGGGCGCGCCTGGGGGGGCAGGCGCGCCCCCCTACCTCGTGGCCTCCTGTTAGTTGGCTTGACGTAGGGTCCAAGTCTCCTGAGTTGTATTCGGTGAGAAAATCACGTTCCCGAAGGTTTCATTCCGTTTGGACTCCGTTTGATATTCCTTTTCTTCGAAACCCTAAAACAGGCAAAAAACAGCAATTCCGGGTTGGGCCTCCGGTTAATAGGTTAGTCCCAAAAATAATATAAAAGTGGATAATAAAGCCAAATAATGTCCAAAACAGTAGATAATATAGCATGGAGCAATCAAAAATTATAGATACGTTGGAGACGTATCAGTGACCGCACTACTGCTACGGCGCTACAGCTAAAGGTTAGCAGTAGTGTTGGTTTAGCCGCGCTATTGATATATCCAATTAGTAGTAGCGTCTTTTGCAGGAAGCGCTACTACTATTATTCCATATTCTATTTCTTTTTTATTTTATGTCGTATTCATACAAGTTTTCATACAGTAGCAATTTAGAGATTGTTTTTACATCATAACGAGTTATTACTTCACTTACTGTTAACAACTTATCATCATAATACATCATTGTCATATAACACCTCATGATCATCATTTTCATCAATGAGACATCATATAGCAAGTTGGTCACTAGTCATAATCACAACTCCTCCTCCTCATCATCAACTCTAACACATTACACATTGTAGCACATAATAAGACATTGTACCTAGGACCTACTTCTCTCTCATAGGACCTACTGCCCTCTGTTAGGTAAAATAGCATAAAACAAGATAGGCCTTAACTCTCCATTATGGAGAATGGAGATTATCCTGTGTCCAATTCTTGCGCTTCGCACAATGTTGCTTCCAAGTAGCTCCCTACGATTGACCATACATTTTTTCCAATCTCTGATTGTCATGTCTTCATCGGTTTTATAAATCCGGTATGAACAACACTGACGCGTAGGATGACCTGGCTGTTAGTTCATAACATCAAGGCGACCATTCGGAAACATCAGATGAGGCACACAATCCTTTGGGATTTTCTATTGAAAAATATAGTAATAACTTTGCAGTTAGCAATGTAGTTAAGTTTTAGAAAAAAATATGCAAAAGATGCACGGATGTCGTAATAGTAAAAAATCTTACCATGGCATCTCCATGGATGTTACCGTAGTTCAACACGTGCACTAGTGGCACATATTGACCATAATGTGGAGGAGTTTGATAATAGATATTGTAATTCTCAAGATTAGTAATAAATGACATCAGATGATTTTTCTCCTGATATGTGAATTCTGAGCCATCAGTGTAGTTGGTTATGTCTACCATCTTCCGTACATTCTTTGAAGAATGAAAATAAGCTATCAATGGAAATAAGTTGTCAACTATTTTGAAATAAACAATATAAATTACTTAATAACTATGTTTGAGAAACTCACATAGCGGTAGAATTGGAAGCGTATCAACAAGATCCATGGTGACAAGCATACCCTCATGAAAATCATACATCTTGCAAAGTGCTTCCCAATTTAGGCAACCAAAATGGGATACGCTCTCAGAATTGTGTAGATTTACATCAAAATCCCTACTATGATGGGTCCTTAGGTGAATTATCTTTGTTTCCGTACTTTCATGATCTTCAAAATCCATCCTCTCCTAGACATAGCATGGGATAAGCTAGTAGAGTTGTAAAAGACGGAAATTACACATTGAAGTAGCAGAAGTTGTTCTTAATTACGAGAAAACACTTGTCGTCGTTGCGTACCATTTCAACATCGAATGTCTCCTGGAGCTTAATGTTGAAGCATCGACCTTCGTCTAGGTGAGCCTTGTCACACAGACCCTGGTCGTCGCCGCACCAATTGCACTCCCTTGGGAGACTTTCATCGTCCGACGACGACATTTCCTAGGTTCATAATTCAAAAATTAAACTTGTACAATTAAATATATGTACTACAAAACTAAATTAGATTATTATTATTCATCACGGGTTGACTATCGGTCTACCGAGTCTTTTATTGAAAACTCTCAGCTCACGTGGTGAATATATTCAACCGTCGGTGATGGTAGCTACTCCTGTCATTCCAAAGTGCATTACACCCAAATGTCTAGCACCTTGGAATGAAGAAGAAGCTACCCACATGACAACAGTCGGCATTCTTCTTCTCTCATATAGATGGTGGGGTCCCGACAGACTTGGTGTATACATTCGACCATTGGTGATGGTCGCTCCTCCTTTCGTCCCCAAGTGCATTACACTAAAATGTCTAGCACAGGGGAACGAAGGAGAAGCGACCCACACGACAACGGTCGAGATTCTTCGTCCTCTCTCATATATGGTGGACACACTCCCTCACTGATTTTTCGACCATCGGTGATGGTCGTCATTCCTCCTTCCCCTAGTGCATAAAAAAGGTCTAGCACAAGGATAAGAAGGAAAAACGACCCCCACAACAACAGTCGGGATTATTTTTCTCTCATATATGGGGCAAACCTTCTCCCTCACTCATGTGTTGACTGTCATGTATGGAGCCTCGACAGACTTAAAGTCAACCTAAAATGTCGTTTAATTATCTTTCTAGAAAATCCAGGCCACTCGATATTTCCTACATATTCTAGCACAACTCATGCCAAAATTCACGAAAAAATCCAGCATGACCTTTGCTAAAAAGGACATATCGAGCACCTGAAATTTGCCGGAACGGAAATTAATCAACACTTCGGCAAAACATAGGCCACTCGGAGGTGTAACCTGCAAACATGCCCGACCACTTGGGCAAGCACATATCCTATTTGAGCAACACAAGATATACATGTTTATATCTACATCATATGATCATTCAAACGTGATGTTCATTGCATTTCAATGGTTGAAAATATGAACAAAAACATTTCAAAATATCTTATAGGACTCATATTGACATGGAGATTTGGCTGGTCTCACCTCGAGGTCGGAGGGGGTAGGTGACTGGGACGACGGCGGGGATGATGGAGGGGCTCCTTAATTTTTGCAAAAAGAAAAACCCTATAAGCTATCAACTAATCAAATGCATATGCCTTGCATAGTACTATCCAATTTGAGCATTCAAAATAGGAGTAGCTCTCCAATTTGAGCATTCAATAAGTAAAACCAAATCATAAAATAAATTAGTATTCAAATTAGCATGCATTCAATAAGCAAAACTAAATCATCTCTTGCATACGTACATCATCGAATATTATCACTAATACATCTCGAATAGTATCATACATATAACATCACTAATACATCTAAAATCCTAGCAAGCGACGGGTATCGGCGTGGGCAGTGGACACCCAAAGAGAAGGAACCATCACAGGATCATAGCTCCAATGAGATCCCTGAAGAACCTGCTAGGTATTGGAGAACCTGCCCTCCAACGCAACCATGTAGCGACGGACGTGCTCGTCCTCCTCGCTGACACGGTGACGTACCACATCCGCGGGGTCCTGAAGCCTCCACACTGTCACTGGCTCAAGCGATCACCACCAAAGAAGGTTCGGGTCAACGACAGGCTGGCTCCACACCAAGCTGCGCCCCCGAAAGGTAGCACCTCCCAGTACCAGCCCGGCGGAGCCCAGTCCCGGACATGGCCCCTCTGATCAAGCAGGCATCCTCCACCGAGTCGGCAATGAGGATGCGGGATAGGCATCTTCGACGTCGATGCGGACACCCAAAGAGAAGGAACCATCACAGGATCATAGCTCCAGTAAGATCCCTGAAGAACCTGCTAGGTATTGGAGAACCTACCCTCCAACGCAACCATGTAGCGACGGACATGCTCGTCCTCCTCGCTGACACGGTGACGTACCACCTCCGGGGGGTCCTCAAGCCTTCACACCATCATTGGCCGATGCGATCACCACCAAAGAAGTTTCGGGTCAACGACGGGCTCGCTCCACACCAAGATGAGCCCCCCGGAAGGTTGTACCTCCCAGTACCAGCCCGGTGGAACCCAATCCCAGACATGGCCCCTCTGATCAAGTAGGCCACCTTCGCCGTGTCGACGATGAGGATGAGAGATAGGCATCTTCGACGTAAATGCGGGAATAATTGCTTTAACTAAAAAAATAACAACAAATGTGACATGTTCAAAATAAGACATGTCCACTTCAATACGAATCGACCTAGAGTTCTGTTAAATACACCTAAAAATAAACTAGTTCTATTAATTTTCTTACTAAAAATAAATTAGTTCTATAGTAAAATTTTAATTAGATCATCAAATCTCATATAACTAAATTTTCTTACTAAAAATAAACTAGTTCTATTAATTCAACTAGTTCAACTAAACACTTACTATAAATAAAAGTAAACTAGTTCTTACTAAAAATAAACTAGTTCAACTAGTTCTATTAATTCAACTAGTTCTTACTAAAAATAAACTAGTTCAACAAGTTCTATTAATTTTCTTACTAATTCTATTAAACACTTACTAAAAACAGTAAAAAAACTATATTGAATTTTTCTCTCTAAACTAAACACTACTGCCCTAATTAACATCTAGTTAAACCCTACTGCCCTAACCCTACTTCCCTAGTTCTTAAGCATCTACAAGTACTAACTAATTAGATGAACCCTAGCTAGGTACTTAAGCACCCATTGATGAACCCTAGGAATTTGTCCTAAAAACTACTTAAGCATTTACAACTACTGCTCTAACTAACATCTAGTTTACAATTATATTTACTTAACTACATTGGGTGCACAACAACTATATAACTACTTAAGCATCTACCAGTACTAGCTAATTTGATGAACCCTAACTAATTAGATGAACCCTAGGAACCCTAGCTAGGCAGAGGTAGGGGAGGAGGAGGAGGTGTAGGCGTGCTCACCTCGAGCGCCGGCGGAGTTAGGGAGTAGGAGGAGGCAGAGCAGACGAGGGAGAGGCACGCGGCGTCGAGGTCGGGCTCGGGGCTCGGGCGCGCGGCGGAGGGCGGCGATGTAGGGAGACGACAACGACGGCCACCGAGGGCAGCAGAGGGCGTGCGAAGGGCGACTAGAGAGCGCGTGGCGGCCAACGATGATGTAGGGCGATGATGGCGGCGATAGCAGATCGAGAGGAAATTTGGGGGAAGTGGCCGGGGGGGAAGAAAAATCGCGCGGGGGGTTAAGTAAAAAATAGCGGTAGCGCTGGCTAACAAAACTCGCTACTGCTACATTAGCTATAGCTCTTGTCCTGAAAGCACGCTACTACTATGCCTTTTTCCTTTATTTTTATTTTTCTTTTATTTCCCTTCACATTTTCTTTTTTTCCACTGGTACGCGTCGGTGTTATACAAACGGGTTTTAACCCCTTTCCGTGATGGCATTTGGAACCGTCGCCAAGTGAGTATGGGTGATAGGGGGGTCCTTCCCACACGACCCAAAAATCATCGAGGATAGGCCCTCCTGGGAGACAGGCTGGGGCAAAATGAGCTCGTGTGCGATCGGGCAAGGCATCAAAATCCAATCATTTCCGTTCATATGTACATCCCACATGGTGAATCCCAGAAAACATTTTCGTTTGTATGTATATCACACATAGTCAATCCAAGGAATACGTTTCCGTTCTTATGTACATCCCACACAATCAATCCAGGAAAAATGTTTCCGTTCGTATGTACATCCTACACAGTTTTATGTATACGCTCGTGTGTGAAAGGAATAATTATCACACATGCTCTGCCTTGGTTAACTGTTTTCTTTTATCAACTACATCACACAAGATTTGATGTAGAAAACTGTGTGGCATTGGGCTATCCATCACAAGCGCTTTTACTGCCAGAACCGTTTGCGAAGTTCCATGACCGTCTGTTCTCTTTCTACATCGCACACGTTGTTTTCTTTCTAACCACGTGCACATTATTTTATTAGCTCCTGTATATTTTTATTTTTGCGTGTAATCTATTATTCTAATTGGAAATTTTGAAATATGAAATGTGCAATTCATATTCTTAGCACAATGGTTCAACAACGAATCCATAAATAAAATTGCCAGTACAATATGTTCAGTAATTACAGGATTAGGTACCAATTAACTATGATGAACCACAATATTTAAAGGCAGTAAAGGTGAAGAGACAAGTGTAAATCAGTTTTACTACCGATGGTGTTGAAGAAGCGGAATGCCCATAATGTGCCTTCCCGCAGGCCATAGGCACGAAGCAGTTTGACGATCGCCCACCCATCCTTCACCGTCTTCAGGAAGACTTCTAGAGCATTATCATGGTAGCATGAATTATATACTTTAACCTTAGTTGCCTCCTCTCCGGTCGTGTAGTTTGCAAGATAATCATTAGTAAATAGCTTCAAAAACCACTGAAAAGAGAAAAATATTAGATACTGAGGTCTAATAGAGTAACTTGTTATGGGCAGGGGGAAAGGCAACACATTACTTACCATCCTAAAGTTCACTGTTGTCTTGGACAAAGTGTAAATAAGAGCTTAATTCCAATCACCCGTTTCTTTCTCCTAACAATCTTTCTTAGTTTCCTCACTTGACATTTGTTCATGAATATCTCATTGCCCCACACGCAAAAGGGATCGAAGCGTGGATCAGTAACGCTCATATATGTACCTACAAGCAACCAGTAAATGTTAGAAGCTAAACTGAGATTGCACAAATGATGTAAAATACAACTACCTACGTTCCTAAGTACAAGTATTTTTTTTAGATTTCAATATGAACTACATACGGATGTATATAGAATTATAGATATAGTTTAGATTAGAATCTAGATTCACTTATTTTTCTCCTTATGTAGTCTATATGGGAATCTCTAAAAATACTTATATTTAGGAATAGATGGTGTATAAGACATGGGATGCAGCTAACTTCAGCGGCAAACAACAACATCACCCATTGTAGCCCTGTGTAAGCACATGCAAAGCTAGTGTTAACTACAACAGGGTTAACATCCACCAAAAATAGCAAATGGAAATAAAACGGCAGCATCTGTAGTGATATCTTCATTGCGAAAGAGTAGCACGGTAGCAAAGGGACGGATTAAGAAATGGATACAA
This sequence comes from Triticum dicoccoides, assembly GCF_002162155.2. Classification (NCBI taxonomy): domain Eukaryota; kingdom Viridiplantae; phylum Streptophyta; class Magnoliopsida; order Poales; family Poaceae; genus Triticum; species Triticum dicoccoides. The sequence continues at coordinate 35,788,601 of NC_041382.1, forward strand.
CTGTTAATTGCAACAGGCTTAACAACATCATAATTCATGTTTTGTAAGTTTGTAGCCATTGAAATACAACTCTTTAAAAATGGATACAACTGTTGCAAAAGGCTTAACGGCCATTGAAACTGGTACTGATAAAAATGCAATCGGCAGAGTTAAACATCACAGGGCAGGTGCTGCCAGAGCAGATAATGGCCCAGCTGTCTATAAAAAGGTAGGGAAAATAGCTAAAACGTGTTAGGCATGTTTACTACAACATGCTTAATACATCGACCATACAAAATATAGCCATTAATTTCAACTAGTATTGGTAAGATTGAACTGGTGAGTACATACTTGCTAAGTCCTGAGAGGTAGTTGCTGGGGCACTTCATCTTGGCCAGAGCCTGCCCAAAGTCAGCGGCAACGAAGACGAGCTGTTCCTCTGGGTCGAAGCGTGGATCAGTGCCACTGACATGTGTACCTACAGGCAACCTGTAAATGTAGAAGTTAAATTGCAATTGCACAAATGATGTGAAATATTGTAAGACATGGGATGCAGGTAACCTCGCCGGCAAACAACAGCATCGGCCGTTATAACCCTGCATAAGTACATGGACAGGCATGTTAAGTACAACAGGGTTAGCATCCAGCAAAAATAGCAAATGGGCAGTATCTCTAGTATATCTTCATTGCAGAGAGTAGCATGGTAGAAAATGGACAGATTAAAAAAATGGATACAACTATTAATTGCAATAGGCTTAACAACATCTTAAGTCATGTTTTGTAAGTTTGTAGCCATTGAAATACAACTCTTTAAAAATGGATTCAACTGTTAATTGCAACAGGCCTTAACATTGAAACCGGTACTGATAAAAATGCAATTGGCATAGTTAAACATCACAAGGCAGGTGTTGCTAGAGTAGAGAATGACCCAGATGTCTATAAAAAGGTAGGGAAAGTAGCCAAAATGTGTTAGGCATGTTTACTAGAACATGCTTAATACATCAACCGTATAGAACATAGCCATTAATTGCAACTGGTATTGGTGACTACATACTTGCTAAGTCCCGAGAGGTAGTTCCTGGGGCACTTCATCTTGGCCAGAGCCCGCCCAAAGTCAGCGATGGCGGAGGCGAGCTGTTCCTCTGGGTTGAAGCATGGATCAGTGCCCACTGACATGTGTACCTACAGGCAACCAGTAAATGGTAGAAGTTAAACCACAATTGCAAAAATGATGTGAAATACTGTAAGACATGGGATGCAGCTAACCTCGACGGCAAATAACAGCATCGGTCGTTATGACCCTGCGTAAGTACATGGACATGCATGTTAAGTACAACAGGGTTAGCATCCACTAAAAATAGCAAATGGGCAGCATCTCTAGTGATATTCTGAGTCATGTATTGTAAATTTGTTGCTGGTATTGGTGAAATTGAGTTGGACACGATAATATTTGAACATCACACAGTGTCCAGTACTGAAATAAACAAGGCACGAACATGCTTAATACATCAACTGTACAAATCATAGTCGTTGCAAGTGGTATTGGTAAGAATTAGCTGGTCAGATCTTACATGTAAAGTACTGGGGGGTAGTCGCTAGGGCACTTCATCTAGGCCAGAGCCTGCACCATGTCGGCGGTGGCGGCAGAGCCGAGGTGTTCCTCCCGGTCAACACGCATAGCGGCCATCACGCTATGGACTGCCATCAGCTCCTGGCGGTGGGGATTTGGAGGCATGAGGATGTTTCGCATGCGCCATTTAAGCAATCAGGGCAGGGCCGTAATAGAGATCGGTGGGTTACCTGACTGGATCCGAGCAGAACGTAGATGTGGTTGAAGCTGTGGTTGCGGCGGTGGTGGTCTGAGATGCCGGTAGGGGGAGGCACGAGGGGGGGGGAGGATACTGAGGGTGGGGATGTGGTTGGAGGAATAAATTCTGAAATCGCGTGCCTAATGAAAATTTCGTGGCGAAACATGAAACTTGGGCGTGGGAAACACACGACGCAGATAAGCGCGTAAAATACCCGTGTGCGAGAAAAAAGAAAGTTGGCAGATCCCGTCTCCAAAAAAATGTACACATGTAGTTGATTTTTTTTGGTCAATGGTACGCCTGATTTATTAGAAAACATCGCACAGGTAACTGACTTATGGATCATTAATGCAAAAAAAATGCAGACGGGTACGGCATAGAAACCGTGTGTTTTGTGATCTTCTAATGATTAACGCAAAAAAGCACACTGGCACACATGCTAATCAACGCTCAAATCCCTCAAAGGATGCTCTTATCGACATTGTACGTTAGTACTACAAACTTAAACTACTTCTCACATGCTGCCATCGGGGCATGCTGGCCAGACGCCGACGTTCTCCTTCCCATCCTTGTAGGACGCAGCCCACCATGCTTCGATCTCCGCCAAGCTCTCCTCATCATGGCGTGCGTCCTCTTTTTTCTTGCGGTGGCGGGACTCTCTTTTCTTGACTGCTTTCTGCCTTTTTCCGCTCCTTCTGTACGGCTTTGGCCGCCTATAGATCCACCACCCATTCGGCCGTGGCAGCCTCAAAGTCCGCCCATGTAACTGTCTGGCTGCCGCCGGCAATGAACTCGGCACGGCGAGATGCCATCGCTTCCTTACCATGTGTGCGGTCGTGGGCAGCGAGAAACACGGCTCGGCGGGATGCCATCGCTTCCTTACCAGTTACTGTGTGTCGCGGTGCCATGGACGACACCTGCAGAGAGCTCTGGGACAAAGGGGTCGGACAGCCATACAGTGCGGTGGTATTCAAGAGCTCAAAGACAAACGACAACACAAATGGGGATTCTCTTACAATTTTGCGCGTTCATTGTTGCACACGGTTCATCTCCACCGCTTCCGGAAATAGTGTGCGCTGAGCCTATTGTGCGTTGCGTTATGATTGGCCGGAACCCCAGCCACGCGGATCGCGCATGTGCACCGTAGGATGCACCGCGATCGAATGGCAATACACGTCCCTCACATCACACCCATGCAGCTGTAGCTGGATTGGATTTATATGCGCTAAATGCCTAGAAATGCACATAATCCCCTAAATATGGTAAACGAGCCCGAAAAAATGCCAAATTGGAACACAGTGATTTGCAGGGTGAATGTTCGTCGTAGAAAAGAAACTCCAAGGCAAAGAACAAAGAAAATTTGGATTTCCCTTCAATCTTGGTGATTTCCCTCTCGAAAGCATGGAACTTCTTTGGTGATGGTTCGATTTATGAAGGGCATGCATGATGACATAAGCCAAACCTTCTCAAATTTTTACCAGGGCATGGTGAGGTCATACCATGGCACACCATACTAGGCATCATGTTTTTCAAGCATTTATTTCATTTTTTCTATAGTTGAAAACTCAGTAAACAAACATTTGTGGTTGACTATTGCCACACATTTCATTGAAATATATGTCCATTCCTTGTAAAAGGCATATGAATTTACTAAATGGCACGAGCATGGTTTTCCAGGCCGTTCTTGTGCACCCTTTCATGCACCGATTGTTTCAACTTGAATTGTGTGCATTAATGCCTAGGAAATGCACATAATCCCCTAAATATGGTAAATGAACCCGGAAGAGTGCCAAATTTGAACACGGTGATTTGCAGGGTGTATGTTCATCGTAGCAAAAAAAACTCGTGGACAAAGGACAAAGGAAATTTGGACCCCCTTCAATCTTGGTGATTTCCCCCTTGAAACCATGAACCTTCTTCGGTGATGATTCGATTTATGAAAGTTGTTCATCACGACATAAGGAAAACATTCTCCATTTTTTACCAGGGCATGGTGAGGCCATATCATGCCACCACGCCAGGCGTCATGTTTTCCAACCATATGTTTCATTTATTGTATAGCTGTTAACCCAGTAAACGACGCATTTACGGTTGACTATTGCCACACATTTCCTTGAAATATCTGCCCATTCCTTGTAATAGGTATGAGAATGTACTAAATAACACGAGCATGGTTTTCTAGACCATTCTTGTGCGCCTTTTCATGCACCGATTGTTTGAATTTGAATTATGTGCATTAAAGCCTAAAAATGCACATAATGCCATAAATATGGTAAATGAGCCCGCAAAAATTTCAAGTTTGAACACATTGCATTTTTGAGGCGATATGTTGATCGTTGGAAAAAAAAACTAAATGGCAAACTAGGACGGAAATTTGGATTCCCCTTCAATCTTGGGGATTTCCCTCTCGAAAGCATGGAACTTCTCGATGATGGTTTGATTTATGAAGGGCGTGCATGACGACATAAGCCAAACCTTCTGAAATTTTTACCAGGGCATGGTGAGGTCATACCATGGCACCATGCCAGGCGTCATGTTTTTCAAGCATTCATTTCATTTTTCTATAGTTGAAAACCCAACAAACAAACATTTGTGGTTGACTATTGCCACACATTTCATCGAAATATCTGTCCATTCCTTGTAAAAGGCATGAGAATTTACTAAATGGCACGAGCACAGTTTTCCAGGCCGTTCTTGTGCACTCTTTCATGCACCGATTGTTTGAACTTGAATTATGTGCATTAATGCCTAGGAAATGCACATAATCCCCTCAATATGGCAATTGAACCCGGAAAAGTGCAAATTTGAACACGGTGATTTGTATGTTCATCATAGAAAAAAACTCGTGGACAAAGGACAAAGGAAATTTGGATCCCCCTTCAATCTTGGTGATTTCCCTCTCAAAACCATGAAACTTCATCAGTGATGGTTCGATTTATGAATGGCGTGCATGACAACATTTTTACCAAGGCACGGTGAGGCCATACCATGGCACCACACTAGGCGTCATGTTTTCCAAGCATGTATTTCATTTTTGTATAGTTGTTAACCCAGTAAACGACGCGTTTATGGTTGACTATTTCAACATAGTTCCTTGAAATATCTACCCATTTCTTGTAAAAGGCATGAGAATGTACTAAATAGCACGAGCATGGCTTTCCAGACCGTTTTGTGCACCTTTTCATGCACCGATTGTTCGAATTTGAATTATGTGCATAACTAATTCCTAGAAAATGCACATAATCCCCTAAATATGGTAAATGAGTTCGAAAAAATGTCAAATTTGAACACGTTGCATTTGAGGCGGTATGTTGGTCGTTGGAAAAAAACTGAATGGCAAACTAGGATGGAAATTTGGATTCCCCTTCAATCTTGGTGATTTCCCTCTCAAAAGCATTGAACTTCCTTGTTGATGGTTCGATTTATGAAGGGCGTGCAAGATGACATAAAACAAACCTTCTCAGCTTTTAACCAGGGCACGGTGAGGCCATACCATGGCACCATTCCAGGCATCTTGTTTTTCAAGCACGTGTTTCATTGTTCTATAGTTGATAACCTAGTAAATGACGCGTTTGTGGTTGACTATTGCCACGCATTCCATTGAAATATCTGCCCATTCCTTGTAAAAGGCTCGAGAAATTACTAAATACCACGAGTATGGTTTTCCCAGACCGTTCTTGTGCACCTTTTCAAGCACCAATTGTTTGAATTTGAATTATGTGCATTAATGCCCACAAAATGCACATAATCTCCTAAATATTGTAGATGAACCCAGAAAAGTGTCAAATTTGAACATGATTCATCTCCGTTGCCTCTGCGAACCGTGTGTGTTCACTCACACATGCAAAAGGAAAATGAAAACCCTCGCCCACTTCTCCCCCACTCATTCGCCGCAGACTCCTCCGTAACTCTGCACCCTAAGCTCGACGGCTGTTGGCGGCGGGCGTAGGTTGCGCTCCAAATGGCACGGGATTTTTCCCCTACTGCTTTCCTCCGCCTATCTGCAGTGATGATAACCCACAAGTATAGAGGATCAATTGTACCCTCTTTCGATAAGTAAGAGTGTCGAGCCCAACGAGGAGCTAAAGGTAGAACACATATTCCCTCAAGTTTTATCAACCACCGATACAACTCTACGCATGCTTGACGTTCGCTTTACCTAGAACAAGTATAAAACTAGAAGTACTTTGTAGGTGTAACAGGATAGGTTTGCAAGAATATAAAGAGCACGTAAATAAAAACTAGGGTTGTTTTAGGTAAAGATGCAATAAAGTTAGTATGGCGAGTGTGGAAAAGTGGTGGTAGGAGTTGGGAAATTGTCCCTAAGCAATTGACTACTTTACTAGACCGATAGCAGGTTTTATGTGGGAGAGGCCACTGCTAGCATGTCATCCCTGACTTGGAATTCTATGCACTTATCATTGGAACTATTAGCAAGCATCCGCAACTACTAATGTTCATTAAGGTAAAATCCTTCCATGGCATTAAGATATATTGGTCCCCTTTCAATCCCGTATGCATCAATTTCTATGCTAGGTTGAAGCTTCTATCACTCTTGCCCTCCAATACATAATCCTATATTATTGGCACCAAAGGACAGCAACATAACCATAAGCAAATTAAACCAATCATAGCAATTCACCAATTACCAATAGGACAACGAAAATCTACTCAGACATCATAGGATGGCAACACATCATTGGATAATAATATGAAGCATAGAGCATCATCTTCAAGTAGAGGGTACAGCAGGTTGCGGGGGAGTGGACCGCTGTAGATAGATGGGGGAAGGTGATGAAGATTTTGGTGAAGATGACAGAGGTGTTGGTGTAGATCGCCATCACACGATGATGGCCCCGGCGGTGTTCCGGCGCCACCGAGAGAGAGGGGGAGATGGCCCCCTTCTTCTTCTTCTTCCTTGACCTTCCCCTAGATGGGAGAAGGGTTTACCCCCTGGTCCATGGCTTCCATTGCGGTGGAGGGGTGAGAGCCCCTCCGAGATTGGATATGTCTATTTGTTTCTGCATTCCAGATTCTGGCCTTTCACTGTTTCTTATATTCCCGGAGATCCATAACTCTCATTGGGCTGAAATTTTAACACGATTTGTATCCGGATATTGGCTTTCTTGCGGGGAAAGAAGGGTACCAACCGCCTTACGGGGTGGCCACGAGGGTCAAGGGTGTGCCCACCCCCTGGGGGGCGCCCCTGCCTCGTGCCCCCCTCGGGCATCGTCTCGCGTTAATTCTTCTTCCCAAAAAGCACATATAATCCAAAAAAATCTCCGTAAGTTTTTATCCCGTTTGGACTCCATTTGATATGGATTTTCTGTGAAACAAAAAACATGCAACAAACAGGAACTAGCACTGGGCACTGGATCAATATGTTAGTCCCAAAAATAGTATAGAAAGTTGCCAAAAGTATATGTAAGTTGTATAATATTGGCATGGAACAATCAAAAATTATAGATACGACAGAGACACATCAACCGACATTCTAGACTCTGGTCGACTGGGGTTTTCTGCGGGATTGGGCCGGGGATTTTTCTCATTGAGAAGGTAATCAACTTAGCGAAATATTCCACTAGTAGAAAACAGGGCTTTCGTCCAGGCCAGTTTAGCCCATTAGTCCCGGTTCAATCCAGAACCGGGACCAATGGAGCTATTTGCCCCGGTTCGTGAGCCCAGGGGGCCGGCCGGGCCACGTGGGCCATTGGTCCCGGTTCGTCCGGACCTTTTGGTCCCGGTTGGTGGGACGAACCGGGACCAATGGTCCTAGCTCCTGGCCCACCACTATTGGTCCCGGTTGGTGGCATGAACCGGGACCAAAGGGTTACCTTTAGTCTCGGTTCATGCCACCAACCGGGACTAAAGGTTTTAGTCCCACCTCGCCAACAGAAGGGCGCCCACACCTGTTTATAAGCCCGTCCCTCTCTGTGTTGTTGATCTCCTCTCAAAGTGAAAATAGATGCACCTATAGAGGAAATTGGACCTAAATTTATAAATAGAAATTGATTATGAATTTATGTTTAATTTTCTCTATAAGTGCATCTATGTTCACTAACAGAGAAGTTTTTATTTTTTGTGACCTAAAAGAAAAAAGAAATCACCAAAAAAACTGTAAGTATTTATTTCTAAGTAGAACTGAAAAAATAATGGCACTAGTAAAGTTAATCACAAACTTCAAATTCACACAAATTTCAAAGAATTCAATTTAACTATTCACACAAATTTCAAAGAATTAAAAAATAAAGCAAAAAACCAAAAGAAAATAATTAATGCAGAAAACAAAAC
>NC_041382.1:35801080-35804384 GCF_002162155.2 Triticum dicoccoides
GCTCAATGCATTTAAGACATGGTGGTTCAAATCCTTCCTGAGCTGAACTGATCTGTTCGGAGCGAAGTGACTCGTTTTCCTTTTGAAGATCTTCATGAGCCGCTCTCAATTTCTCGAGTTCTTGCTTCCTTTGAAGATAATCATAGGAAAGCTTTTCATGAGTTGTTGAGAGCGTTTCATGACGACTTTCAAGTTCCTCATACTTAACATGAAGATTTTTTAAGTCTTCAGTTAAGGACTGAGATCGAGTCATTTCAGCATCCAACAGGTCATCGCTTTTGTCTAACAGTTTTTGAATATGTTCCATAGCTTTCTGTTGTTTAGTGGCAAGGGAAGCAAGTTTTGCATAGCTGGGTCCAAATTCATCACCAGATTCATCATCACTGAATTCAAATAGATAGCATTCAATTACCTTAGCATCTTTTGCCATAAGGCATGATGTAGTAGATGATGACTCTGGTCCGAATGTCATCGCTTTGAGGGACTCCTTAAAGTCCTTAAACCAAGGATCATGACGAGTTCGATGACCTTCATAGACCTCAGAGAGACGGTCCCAGATAAGCTTCGCATGATCGAGATGCATGATATTCCTAAACTGATTTTGAGACAGACAGGAGCAGATGACGTCCTTCGCCGTGAGGTTGAGAAGAGTGTACTTGCGAATGTCATCAACTTCCGCCATCTTGCACAGATCGGTCAGACCAATCTCAGTGACAGTCCACAGCTCGTTGTTTGTCGCCATGAGGCGTTTCTTCATCATGGCCTTCCACTTGGGATACTCGTGACCGTCAAAGATGGGGCATGACACAGTCTTCATTCCTGTGGTCGACATAACTAAAACTCCAGGCTGTTAAACCAAAATCACACAGAACAAGGGAGTACCTTGCTCTGATACCAATTGAAAGTACGTTATATCGACTAGAGGGGGGGGGTGAATAGGCGATTTTTATGAAAGTCTTCAAAACATGGAAGTTTCGAAGACAAATGATAGAAATGAACCTATTACCATGCAGCGAAAGGTAGACTACACTAGGCAGACCATAGTCAAGTATTCAATGAAGTGAAAGCACAATGACTAATAGCAGCTAGGCAGTCAAGATCAGGTACACAGTGAGGACAAATGGATAATGCAGATAGGCACTGACGTCATAAGAGCCAACTTTAAATAAAGAGATGGGAAGGATAGAACAAGTGTGCGTGATGAAGACAAAGGTTTGGTAGACCAGTTCCAACTGCGGTGACAGTTGTACGTCTGGTTAGGGCGGATAGGTATTTAAACCTGAGGACACACAGTCCGGACACCTAGTCCTAAACACGCAGCTCGGGACACTTAGTCCTCACCGTCCCCTTGAGCTAAGGTCACACAGACCTCACCCAATCACTCTGGTAAGTCTTCAAGGTAGACTTCCAAACCTTCACAGACTTCGTTCACCGATGATCCACAATGACTCTTGGATGCTCAGAACGCGACGCCTAACCGGCTGGAGGATTCACAGTCCTCAAGTGTAATAAGTCTTCAGATCACAGAGACAAGAAGACTTAAGTGATGCCTAACACTCTTTGGCTCTGGGTGGTTAGAGCTTTATCCTCTCAAGGAATTCTCTCTCAAAGGCTTCGAGTTGGTTGCTCTCAAACGACAAAAGCCGTACTCTAACTCTGAGTAGCCAACCATTCATGGTTGTAGGGGTGGGCTATTTATAGCCACTAGGCAACCCGACCTGATTTGTCCGAAATGATCCTGGGTCACTAAGGAACTGACACGTGTTCCAACGGTCAGATTTCAAACACACACGACAACTTTACTTGGGCTACAAGCAAAGCTAACTTGTCCAACTCTGGACAAGATTCACTCTCATAGTCTTCACTTGAAGACATAGGATTTTGGTTAAGCATCACTTCAGTCATTTTGACTGGTTCTCTTGGACCCCACTTAACAGGACGGTGGTTCCTATGACTCAACAAAGAAGAAAAAGAACTATGAAAGATCTAAGTCTTCGCGCTCCATAGTCTTCATGCGATGTCTTCTCTTGTCATAGTCTTCAATGTGAATGTCTTTACATACCACCTTTGACTTCAATGTCTTCATACATTTTTAGGGGTCATCTCTGGTAGGAAAACCGAATCAATGAGGGACTTCTACCTGTGTTATCCTGCAATTCTCACAAACACATTAGTCCCTCAACTAGGTTTGTCGTCAATACTCCAAAACCAACTAGGGGTGGCACTAGATGCACTTACACGCACGAACCGGGACCAATGCTCACATTAGTCCCGGTTCGTGACTGAACCGGGACTAATGTGAATATTGCCCTGTGACCAAAGCCCTGTTTTCTACTAGTGTTAATTCAGATAACTTACAACGAGAAGGTAAACACACCCCGCACATGTTTTTCTTTCTCCATTTTTGTACTGACCTTCAATAAGATAGTCAACAAAAAATGTACACCAGCCCAATGTATGTATCTTACGATAGTCCACCAGATCCATCAGAAAGCTTGCGTCGACCTTAGTTCTGTATGGAGTAAGAAATGAACTGCAAATCACAGTCATGAAATACACACAAAATAACCTTTTGCAAAGATCAGGTCTTAATAATAGATCCCAGAGGTGTTCAATATTTATTGCAGGGAGGTTTTTGAATTCAGGAGGAACTTTAAAGTTTTCATTTTTCTTAGAAAATGCTTTACTTTTTAGTTTGGTCCCATGGTTGGGCAGAGAAAAAACCCACCTTACTTGAGAGTGCACGCGAATGACCATGTCTTCACTAATTTCCAGATCCTTCTTAGCCAAACTAAACTTATTAAATGCATGTCTGAAGATGGTGTCATGTGATTTGCGTTCCAGTTTTATGTCCACGAGGGCACTCATTTTCATATCTCGCACCGATTTCACTTTTTTCTTATCTCCTTTCAATAATTCAAGCTTCCCCATGATCACAACGAAGTTACAATAGTGTCTTACATTACGTTCTTAAAATGCAATAATGTTAATTGTCAGTTCACAAGTTATAATTAAAGTGACAACCAAAAATAGAGTGGACATGAAGTAATTTCAGAGCAACTTGTGCCTAATATCTAGAGATGCAGATAAATCACATGAGACTAATATTTGGAATGTCAGACAAACAATAGAAGATCTTATTTTTCTCTTCATTGATTGAGAACTTGTCAAAAGTTAAATATTAATCATTAAGGCAAACCTCTGAAATTGCCTTAAAAACACAAGTTAATGATGTAGCTCAAAATCCGGAACATTCCCAGCTAACGACAAATTCGATATCCATGTTTTATTGGTATATTTTTTT
>NC_041382.1:35805882-35811241 GCF_002162155.2 Triticum dicoccoides
TTTTAAGGCAATTTTAGAGGTTTGCCTTAATGATTAATATTTAACCTTGTCGAGTTCTCAGTCAATGAAGAGAAAAATAAGATCTTCTATCTTTTGCCTGACATTCTAAATATTTCTCATATGATTTATCTGCATCTCTAGATATTAGGCACAAGTTGCTCTGAAATTATTTGATGTTCACTGTATTTTCGGTTGTCACTTTAATTATAACTTGTGAACTGACAGTTAATATTGTTGCATTTTTAGGAACGTAATGTAAGACACTATTGTAACTTCGATGTGATCATGGGGAAGCTTGAATTGTTGAAAGGAGAGATAAGAAAAAGGTGAAATGAGTGCGAGATATGAAAATGGGTGCTCACCTGGACATAAAAGTGGAATGCAAGTCACGCGACACCATCTTAGGACATGCATTTAATAAGTTTAGTTTGGCTAAGAAGGGTCTGGTAATTAGTGAAGACATGGTCATTCGCGTGCACTGTCAAGTAAGGCAGGTTTTTTCAGCCATGAGACCAAACTAAAAAGTAAAGCATTTCCTAACAAAAAGCAAAAGGAAAGGAAAACTTTAAAGTTCCTCCAGAATTTGAAAATCTTCCTGCAATGAATATTAAACATCTCTGGGATCTATTATTAAGACCTAATCTTTGCAAGAAATTATTTTGTGTGTATTTCATGACTGTGATTTGCATCTCATTTCTTACTCTATACACAACTAAGGTCGACGCAAGCTTTCTGGTGGATCTAATGGACTATCATAAGATACATACGTTGGACTGGTGTACATTTGTTGCTGACTATTTTATTGAAGGTATATGCCAATATAAAAATGGAGAGAGAAAAACATGTGCGGGCTATGTTCACCTTCTCGTTGTAAGTTATTCGAATCAACGTTATATTACCCAAATAGGACATGGCAAGAATCGAAACAATAGGTTGCACTGGTCTACATAAAGGTATTACAACATATGTGACCCTATAAGCCTTAAATTACACAGGTGAGCCAATCTATTACCCAGTTTACGCATTTATTGCTGATATATACATATGTGTCGTTATGCACACGAACACCACTACTACTTATTGTTCTTGATTGTCCCCATGAGCCTTATATTACATGGGTGAGGCAGCACATTACCCGGTTTACACATTTATGACTGATAGGTACATGTCATTACGCACACGGAAACCATTGCTACTTCTGGTTCCCGATTCTCGCAATGTGCGTTCACACAAATCAACGAAATGATAACACACAAAAGAGCAATTGAAAGCTATGATGGTAAGCGGAAGTGGAGGGTAAGGTGAGCGTTACATATTACATATCACATCTAACCCTAGCTATGCACTATCAGATCGGAAAATGCATAGCTGAACAAGTCCCATACATAGAATGTAGGTGGACGATACAGTACCCACTCCTTTTGTTAGGAAGCTTTCTGCACTTATTAATGACAATGGAGAATTGAAACTTCCAGGGGTAGAACCTCTTAACCTATATGACTTGGCACCGTTTGTTCTCGGCCTCTCAAATAAAGGTGATTTTGTGAAACCAGCATTAGGGCATCTTAAAGATCATACACAACTGAAAGGTGTTCTCAGAAGTGATACAAAAAGTCTCAGGGACATGGAATTTGTGGTGATGAAGCTGCAATATATGGTCAACCACGCCAAGTTGAGTGATGTTCCTGATGAGTTATATGCAATTGTATAAGCTTGTGTTGATGTGTTTTGTCTGCACATCGAATTCCAACATTTGTACTAATCTCCATTACTTAGCTGTTTTTTGTACCGGTGATAAGTATAGGTTGAGTGAGCATGTTGTAGAGCACACGGTGAATGGTTTCAAGAGCTATACGGATGGTTCCTGTCTGGCAGTAAATGGAAATGTATACCATCTATTTGATTTTGAATTTAATTACAAATATTTTTTTCTAATGAGTATTGAAATTACATCTCTGACTGATTTCTCTACAGATAGTTGTTGCTGACTTCGCGATCCTTGACGGCGATGATAAGGAACCCCCGGTACCAGGTTTTCTGCATTGTAAATTCATAAAACAAGAACACCTAAATAGACTAGCCAAAGCATATTTGGATAAAATAAAGGTAACTATTTAATTAATTCGTCCACTCTAGCTTCTGTTTGAGGTGGATTGGGAATCACATCTTCTTGCCATGTCCTTATGTGAAATTCTATTTTTTGCAGTACAGGGCATTTAAAGATAGTGTGTATCAGGACCATTTCCATCAAAGACGTGATCGGGATGTGCTCGCCTCACAAAGCTCACATGGGTCATCGCCGCAACCCTTACCAAGTCAAATGATCAAAACTTAAGTGGATCTTGTATTGTGTATGACATATAAACATAGTTTACATGTCTTTTTAGGTTGTTGATGTTGATGATCATTATTGCCACTTTGCCAGCCTGCCATGGCTAAAAAACTGCGGGAACAATTACATGCGACAGATGCTGACTTTATGGACAACTTTCTTGAGATCCTTGAGTGAAGAAAAGTTGTATGGAGATACCAAAGAGAAGGCCATTGCTGATGCTGGAGATATTTCACATGTTCTCCAATTTATCTCAGAACACAAAGACATCTTTGTGGATTTTTCTGACAAGGTGAAGGAATACATCTTGGCTATTGACGTGATATATCTTCAAAGGATTGGAAAGGCACAAGCCAAACCTATGAAAAATTGTCCTAACTATTTTCAAAATCCTCCCAACACTCGAGATATTACACTCTGTTGTCCGGATTTAAGTAGCCTTGGACCTAATCGCACTTCTGTGATAATTAGTGTGTACACAATGTAAGCACTATTCTTATTATTCTCTGATATGCATGTAAATCAAGCCACCTTTTGTTCAAGCTGGTAACCATAATGATGTACTTGTAGTCACATGCAAGGACTCCATATATTGTTGGAATTCGTGAGTAGTAAAATGCATGGCTAGTATGTTATAATGGACCCACTTCAATATGACACACTTGCGAAAAAGGATGGAAAGGTAACCGTCTTAAATCCCTAAATTTGTTTTCTTTCCTGATACATTAAGCTTTATGTATGTACATTTAATTGCTTTCTTAATGCATTATGGTGGAGATGGAAAAATCTTTTGTATGCTAACAAGAGATTTCTGTTTTGGCCTGTGAATGGGTGAGCAATCTTTTTGTGTGTTATACATTTCTTCATATAAGTGCTTATGTCAGCTGGTAGTGATAGTTTATTTTTCTGAGCATGTTTTCTATGGTGCAGAAGAACCCAACACTGGAGTCTGGCCATTATTTGCAATAAAAAGAAACATCCAACAATTTTCCACCGGGATTCCTTATTAGGCTATCATGATAGTCAACGTATTTTCAACAACCTTGAATTGTAAGGAGTCTCAGTAGTCAAAAGGTTTGGGTAAATTTACTATTCGATGAAGCTGTACTACCTTCAACACCTTGTGTATCTATTGTAGATATATGTGTCGAGTGCTTAAGCTTTGACATTGGCTCATACAGTCTTTTGTTGAAAGGTTTCGCAACAGCCAGAGGAAAGTTTCGATCGTGGCCCCATTATGCTTTACAGCATCAAGAAATTCATCATGGACTAGAACAATGACGAGGGCATCAAGGTTAGGCGATGTCAACGGGAGTTTCATTTAGCATTGCGGGGATGCCCCAACAATGGATATGCTACTAATATTTTACTCACTTGTTTGTTCCTACTATGCAGATTGACAAAAAGTGGTATGATGTTGAATCTGCATCTGCCTTGAGACCCGAGATAACAAATCTGATCCACAAGAAAAAATGCAAGCAGGGCGGTGAAGATTGGATATGTAGTACTGCGAAGGAGTGGGAAAATTGCTTGGTCAAAAGTAGATAGCCCGACGTTCAGGAATGGGGATGCTATGCCCTATATTATTCCTGGAGTCCTCCCAATTCTACTTACCAATATCAGTGGATAATATTCTTCAATGAGAATTGTGTTTGTCATTGTGTACTACTTGAGTGATGACGAGAAGTGTACTTGTATACACTTGTGTTTGTCGTGATTCCTGCTACTAGCAGTTAATTTCGCAGTTTTGTTAGCTTATCACTTCTAGGGAAAACCCTAGCACTAGCGCGGGTTTTTGGCCTACCAGTAGCACGGGTGACTGCTACCTCTTTTAGCACTGCGTTGGTTTTCCCCAAAGAGGAAGGGATGATGCAGCAAAGTAGCGTAAGCATTTCCCTTAGTTTTTTAGAACCAAGGTATCAATCCAGTAGGAGGCTACGCGTGAGTCCCTCGTACCTGCACAAAACAAATAAATCCTCGCAACCAATGCAAATAGGGGTTGTCAATCCCTATAGGGCCACTTACGAGAGTGAGATTTGATATATATGATAAGATAATATTTTTGGTTTTTTTATGATAAAGATGCAAAGTAAAATAAAAGCAAAGTAAATAGCAAAGTAAATAACTAAGTAGTAGGAGATTGATATGATAAAGATAGACCCAAGGGCCATAGGTTTCACTAGTGGCTTCTCTCGAGAGCATAAGTATTCTACGGTGGGTGAACAAATTACTGTTGAGCAATTGACATAATTGAGCATAGTTATGAGAATATCTAGGTATGATCATGTATATAGGCATCACGTCCGAGACAAGTAGACCGACTCCTGCCTGCATCTACTACTATTACTCCACTCATCGACCGCTATCCAGGATGCATCTAGAGTATTAAGTTAAAAACAGAGTAACGTTTTAAGCAAGATGACATGATGTAGAGGGATAGACTCATGCAATATGAAGAAAACCCCATCTTGTTATCCTCGATGACAACAATACAATACATGACTTGCTGCCCTTACTGTCACCGGGAAAGGACACCGCAAGATTGAATCCAAAGCTAAGCACTTCTCCCATTGCAAAAAAGATCAATCTAGTAGGCCAAACCAAATTGATAATTCGAAGAGACTTGCAAAGATAACCAATCATACATAAAATAATTCAGAGAAGATTCAAATATTATTCATAGATAGACTTGATCATAAACCCATAATTCATCAATCTCAACAAACACACCACAAAAAGAAGATTACATCAAATAGATCTCCACAAGAGAGGGGGGAACATTGTATTGAGATCCAAAAAGAGAGAAGAAGCCATCTAGCTACTAGCTATGGACCCGTAGGTCTGAAGTAAACTACTCACACTTCATCGGAGAGGCTATGGTGTTGATGTAGAAGCCCTCCGTGATCGATGCCCCCTCCGGCGGAGCTCCGGAACAGGCCCCAAGATGGGATCTCGTGGATACAGAAAGTTACGGCGGTGGAATTAGGGTTTTGGCTCCGTATCTGATCGTTTGGGGGTACGTGGGTA
>NC_041382.1:35811251-35827047 GCF_002162155.2 Triticum dicoccoides
GCGAGCCATGGACATAGCACTATAGGTGGAATAGAATATAATGAGGGGGGTTATATGGAGAAGACAAAAAGGAGAAAGTCTCACATCAACGAGGCTAATCAATGGGCTATGGAGATGCCCACCGATTGATGTTAATGCAAGGAGTAGGGATTGCCATGCAACGGATGAACTAGAGCTATAAATGTATGAAAGCTCAACAAAAGAAACTAGTGGGTGTGCATCCAAATTGCTTGCTCACGAAGACCTAGGGCACTTGACGAGGCCCATTGTTGAAATATACAAGCCAAGTTCTATAATGAAAAATTCCCACTAGTATATGAAAGTGATAACATAAGAGACTCTCTACTATGAAGATCATGGTGCTACTTTGAAGCACAAGTGTGGCAAAGGATAATAACATTGTCCCTTCTCTCTTTTTCTCTCATTTTTTTATTTTTTTTGGGGCCTTCTCTCTTTTTTTATGGCCTTTCTCTTTTTTATATGGCCTTTCACCTTTTGTTATTCCTCACTTGGGACAATGCTCTAGAAAATGATGATCATCACACTTCTATTTATTTACAACTCAATGATTACAACTCGATACTAGAACAAAGATGACTCTATATGAATGCCTCCGGCGGTGTATCGGGATATGCAATGGACCAAGAGTGACATGTATGAAAGAATTATGAACGGTGGCTTTGCCACAAATACTATGTCAACTACATTATCATGCTAAGCAATATGACAATGATGAATGTGTCATGATGAACAGAATGATAGAAAGTTGCATAGCAATATATCTCGAAATGGTTATGGAAATACCATAATAGTTAGGTATGGTGGCTGTTTTGAGGAAGATATAAGGAGGTTTATGTGTGAAAAAGCGTATCATATCATGGGGTTTGGATGCACCGGCGAAGTTTGCGCCAACTCTCAATGTGAGAAAGGGCAATGCACGGTACCGAAGAGGCTAGCAAGGATGGAAGGGTGAGAGTGCGTATAATCCATGGACTCAACATTAGTCATGAAGAACTCACATACTTATTGCAAAAATCTACAAGTCATCAAAAACCTCGGTACTATGCGCATGCTCCTAGGGGGATAGATTGGTAGGAAAAGACCATCGCTCGTCCCCGACCGCCACTCATAAGGAAGACAATCAAATAACACCTCATGTTTCAAATTTGTTGCATAACGTTTACCGTACGTGCATGCTACGGGACTTTCAAACCTCAACACAAGTATTTCTCAATTTCACAACTACTCAACTAGCATGACTTTGATATTATTACCTCCATGTCTCAAAACAATCATCAATCATCAAACTTCTCTTAGTATTCAACACTCATAAGAAAGTTTTATTATTAATCTTGCATACCAAGCATATTAGGATTTTAAGCAAATTACCATGCTATTAAGACTCTCAAAATAATCTAAGTGAAGCATGAGAGATCAATAGTTTCTATAAAACAAATCCACCACCGTGCTCTAAAAGATATAAGTGAAGCACTAGAGCAAAATTATATAACTCAAAAGATATAAGCGAAGCACATAGAGAATTCTAACAAATTCCAATTCATGTATGGCTCTCTCAAAAGGTGTGTACAGCAAGGATGATTGTGGTAAACTAACAAGCAAAGACTCAAATCATACAAGACGCTCCAAGTAAAACACATATCATGTGGTAAATAAAAATATAGCTCCAAGTAAAGTTACCGATAGAAGTACACGAAAGAGGGGATGTCGTCCGGGGCATCCACAAGCTTTGGCTTTTAGCTGTCCTTAGATTATCTTGGGGGTGCCATGGGAATCCCCAAGCTTAGTCTCTTGGCACTCCTTGTTCCATAACCCATCAAATCTTTATCCAAAACTTGAAAACTTCACAACACAAAACTTAAAGTAGAAAATCTCGTGAGCTCCGTTAGCGAAAGAAAACAAAAGACCACTTCGAGGTACTGTAATGAACTCATTCTTTATTTATATGGGTGTTATACCTACTGTATTACAACTTCACTATGGTTCATAAACTATTTTACAAGCCGTAGATTCATCAAAATAAGCAAACAACACACGAAAAACAGAATCTGTCAAAAACAGAACAGTCTGTAGTAATCTGTAGCTAGCGCAAGATCTGGAACCGCAAAAATTCTAAAATAAATTGCTGGACGTGAGGAATTTATCTATTAATCATTTTAAAAAAGAATTAACTAAATATTAATTTCCAAATAAAAATTACAGCATTTCTCGTTAGCGCTAAAGTTTCTGTTTTTTACAGCAAGTTCAACAAGATTTTCCCCAAGTCTTCCCAACGGTTCTACTTGGCACAAACACTAATTAAACACAAAAAACACAAACAAAACAGAGGATATATAATTTATTTATTACTAAGCAGGAGCAAAAAGCAAGGAATAAAAATAAAATTGGGTTGCCTCCCAACAAGCGCTATCGTTTAACGCCCCTAGCTAGGCATAACAAGCAAGAATAGATCTAGGTATTGCCATCTTTGGTAGGCAATTCTTCAATGAGGCATCTACCATCTTTAGGAGTTTCTTTATTTTTATTAATTATCAAGCTTTTAGGTATAAGATCAAAAAATTCATTTGTAACAAATGGTTCCTTAATGATAGCAAAAAGATTGGGATGAACACTTATAGGTTTAAGATCCGCATTTTCCTTACTAGGTGACTCACCCTTATTTTTAGGAACATACATAAGCTTGGCAACTTTAGTTGAGGAACTTGGAGTATTCTTTACGGAAGAAAAAGCAGTTCCCAAATTGGTAATAATATTCTCAAGTTTATCGATCCTAACGGAATCGTGATTTATTTTATCATTAACTATGGGTTCCTTTTCTTTAATATCTTTCAAAGTAACTCCTACTTTAGATCCATATTGAGAGATTCGGATGTGGATCTTTTTATCCAAATTTTCAATTAACTCTACGGTAGCAACCTTATTTTCAATAATTTCAAGCCTTTGCATTACATGCTCCAAAGTTAATATAGTTCCATTAACCAAAAGAGGGGGGAGCAAATTAATCTAACATAGCATTATAAGAATCAAAAGTATGGATACCCAAAAAATTCCCTCCGGTAATGGTATCAAGGACATAACGGTGCCAAGGAGTAATGCCTACATAAAAATTGCGAAGGAGAATGGTAGTAGATTGCTTCCTAGCAGATTTGTTTTGAGCATTGCAAATTCTATGCCAAGCATCTTTTAGATTTTCACCCTCCCTTTGCTTAAAATTTAGAATTTCATTCTAGAGAGACAACGGAGAAGATAAAGGCCTAGCCATAACGACAAGCAAGCAAACTAACACACAAGCAAACAACAACAAGTGGACAAAAGGGGCAAATAGAGGGAGGATAGAGAGAGATAGGGCGAATAAAACGGCAATGGTGAATTGGGGGGAGAGGAAAATGAGAGGCAAATGGCAAATAATGTAATGTGGGAGATAAGGGTATGTGATGGGCACTTGGTATGTTGACTTTTGCGTAGACCTCCCCGGCAACGGCGCCAGAAATCCTTCTTGCTACCTCTTTTAGCACTGCGTTGGTTTTCCCCAAAGAGGAAGGGATGATGCAGCAAAGTAGCGTAAGTATTTCCCTCAGTTTTTAAGAACCAAGGTATCAATCCAGTAGGAGGCTATGCGCGAGTCCCTCGTACCTGCACAAAACAAATAAATCCTCGCAACCAACGCAAAAAGGGGTTGTCAATCCCTATAGGGCCACTTACGAGAGTGAGATCGGATAGATATGATAAGATAATATTTTTGGTATTTTTATGATAAAGATGCAAAGTAAAATAAAAGCAAAGTAAATAGCAAAGTAAATAACTAAGTAGTAGGAGATTGATATGATAAAGATAGACCCGGGGGCCATAGGTTTCACTACTGGCTTCTCTCGAGAGCATAAGTATTCTACGGTGGGTGAACAAATTACTTTTGAGCAATTGACAGAATTGAGCATAGTTATGAGAATATCTAGGTATGATCATGTATATAGGCATCACGTCCGAGATAAGTAGACCGACTCCTGCCTGCATCTACTACTATTACTCCACTCATCGACCGCTATCCAACATGCATCTAGAGTATTAAGTTAAAAATAGAGTAACGCTTTAAGCAAGATGACATGATGTAGAGGGATAGACTCATGCAATGTGAAGAAAACCCCATCTTGTTATCCTCGATGGCAACAATACAATACGTGCCTTGCTGCCCTTACTGTCACCGGGACAGGACACCGCAAGATTGAACCCAAAGCTAAGCACTTCCCCCATTGCAAGAAAGATCAATCTAGTAGGCCAAACCAAACTGATAATTCGAAGAGACTTGCAAAGATAACCAATCATACATAAAATAATTCAGAGAAGATTCAAATATTATTCATAGATAGACTTGATCATAAACCCACAATTCATCGGTCTCAACAAACACACCGCAAAAAGAAGATTACATCAAATAGATCTCCACAAGAGAGGGGGAGAACCTTGTATTGAGATCCAAAAAGAGAGAAGAAGCCATCTAGCTACTAGCTATGGACCCGTAGGTCTAAAGTAAACTACTCACACTTCATCGGAGAGGCTATGGTGTTGATCTAGAAGCCCTCCGTGATCGATGCCCCCTCCGGCGGAGCTCCGAAACAGGCCCCAAGATGGGATCTCATGGATACAGAAAGTTACGGCGGTGGAATTAGGGTTTTGGCTCCATATTTGATCGTTTGGGGGTACGTGGGTATATATAGGAGGAAGAAGTGCGTCGATGGAGCAACAGGGGGCCCACGAGGGTGGAGGGCGCGCCTGGGGGGGCAGGCGCGCCCCCCTACCTCGTGGCCTCCTGTTAGTTGGCTTGACGTAGGGTCCAAGTCTCCTGAGTTGTATTCGGTGAGAAAATCACGTTCCCGAAGGTTTCATTCCGTTTGGACTCCGTTTGATATTCCTTTTCCTCGAAACCCTAAAACAGGCAAAAAACAGCAATTCCGGGTTGGGCCTCCGGTTAATAGGTTAGTCCCAAAAATAATATAAAAGTGGATAATAAAGCCCAATAATGTCCAAAACAGTAGATAATATAGCATGGAGCAATCAAAAATTATAGATACGTTGGAGACGTATCAGTGACCGCACTACTGCTACGGCGCTACAGCTAAAGGTTAGCAGTAGTGTTGGTTTAGCCGCGCTATTGATATATCCAATTAGTAGTAGCGTCTTTTGCAGGAAGCGCTACTACTATTATTCCATATTCTATTTCTTTTTTATTTTATGTCGTATTCATACAAGTTTTCATACAGTAGCAATTTAGAGATTGTTTTTACATCATAACGAGTTATTACTTCACTTATTGTTAACAACTTATCATCATAATACATCATTGTCATATAACACCTCATGATCATCATTTTCATCAATGAGACATCATATAGCAAGTTGGTCACTAGTCATAATCACAACTCCTCCTCCTCATCATCAACTCTAACACATTACACATTGTAGCACATAATAAGACATTGTACCTAGGACCTACTTCTCTCTCATAGGACCTACTGCCCTCTGTTAGGTAAAATAGCATAAAACAAGATAGGCCTTAACTCTCCATTATGGAGAATGGAGATTATCCTGTGTCCAATTCTTGCGCTTCGCACAATGTTGCTTCCAAGTAGCTCCCTACGATTGACCATACATTTTTTCCAATCTCTGATTGTCATGTCTTCATCGGTTTTATAAATCCGGTATGAACAGCACTGACGCGTAGGATGACCTGGCTGTTAGTTCATAACATCAAGGCGACCATTCGGAAACATTAGATGAGGCACACAATCCTTTGGGATTTTCTATTGAAAAATATAGTAATAACTTTGCAGTTAGCAATGTAGTTAAGTTTTAGAAAAAAATATGCAAAAGATGCACGGATGTCGTAATAGTAAAAAATCTTACCATGGCATCTCCATGGATGTTACCGTAGTTCAACACGTGCACTAGTGGCACATATTGACCATAATGTGGAGGAGTTTGATAATAGATATTGTAATTCTCAAGATTAGTAATAAATGACATCAGATGATTTTTCTCCTGATATGTGAATTCTGAGCCATCAGTGTAGTTGGTTATGTCTACCATCTTCCGTACATTCTTTGAAGAATGAAAATAAGCTATCAATGGAAATAAGTTGTCAACTATTTTGAAATAAACAATATAAATTACTTAATAACTATGTTTGAGAAACTCACATAGCGGTAGAATTGGAAGCGTATCAACAAGATCCATGGTGACAAGCATACCCTCATGAAAATCATACATCTTGCAAAGTGCTTCCCAATTTAGGCAACCAAAATGGGATACGCTCTCAGAATTGTGTAGATTTACATCAAAATCCCTACTATGATGGGTCCTTAGGTGAATTATCTTTGTTTCCGTACTTTCATGATCTTCAAAATCCATCCTCTCCTAGACATAGCATGGGATAAGCTAGTAGAGTTGTAAAAGACGGAAATTACACATTGAAGTAGCAGAAGTTGTTCTTAATTACGAGAAAACACTTGTCGTCGTTGCGTACCATTTCAACATCGAATGTCTCCTGGAGCTTAATGTTGAAGCATCGACCTTCGTCTAGGTGAGCCTTGTCACACAGACCCTGGTCGTCGCCGCACCAATTGCACTCCCTTGGGAGACTTTCATCGTCCGACGACGACATTTCCTAGGTTCATAATTCAAAAATTAAACTTGTACAATTAAATATATGTACTACAAAACTAAATTAGATTATTATTATTCATCACGGGTTGACTATCGGTCTACCGAGTCTTTTCTTGAAAACTCTCAGCTCACGTGGTGAATATATTCAACCGTCGGTGATGGTAGCTACTCCTGTCATTCCAAAGTGCATTACACCCAAATGTCTAGCACCTTGGAATGAAGAAGAAGCTACCCACATGACAACAGTCGGCATTCTTCTTCTCTCATATAGATGGTGGGGTCCCGACAGACTTGGTGTATACATTCGACCATTGGTGATGGTCGCTCCTCCTTTCGTCCCCAAGTGCATTACACTAAAATGTCTAGCACAGGGGAACGAAGGAGAAGCGACCCACACGACAACGGTCGAGATTCTTCGTCCTCTCTCATATATGGTGGACACACTCCCTCACTGATTTTTCGACCATCGGTGATGGTCGTCATTCCTCCTTCCCCTAGTGCATAAAAAAGGTCTAGCACAAGGATAAGAAGGAAAAACGACCCCCACAACAACAGTCGGGATTATTTTTCTCTCATATATGGGGCAAACCTTCTCCCTCACTCATGTGTTGACTGTCATGTATGGAGCCTCGACAGACTTAAAGTCAACCTAAAATGTCGTTTAATTATCTTTCTAGAAAATCCAGGCCACTCGATATTTCCTACATATTCTAGCACAACTCATGCCAAAATTCACGAAAAAATCCAGCATGACCTTTGCTAAAAAGGACATATCGAGCACCTGAAATTTGCCGGAACGGAAATTAATCAACACTTCGGCAAAACATAGGCCACTCGGAGGTGTAACCTGCAAACATGCCCGACCACTTGGGCAAGCACATATCCTATTTGAGCAACACAAGATATACATGTTTATATCTACATCATATGAGCATTCAAACGTGATGTTCATTGCATTTCAATGGTTGAAAATATGAACAAAAACATTTCAAAATATCTTATAGGACTCATATTGACATGGAGATTTGGCTGGTCTCACCTCGAGGTCGGAGGGGGTAGGTGACTGGGACGACGGCGGGGATGATGGAGGGGCTCCTTAATTTTTGCAAAAACAAAAACCCTATAAGCTATCAACTAATCAAATGCATATGCCTTGCATAGTACTATCCAATTTGAGCATTCAAAATAGGAGTAGCTCTCCAATTTGAGCATTCAATAAGTAAAACCAAATCATAAAATAAATTAGTATTCAAATTAGCATGCATTCAATAAGCAAAACTAAATCATCTCTTGCATACGTACATCATCGAATATTATCACTAATACATCTCGAATAGTATCATACATATAACATCACTAATACATCTAAAATCCTAGCAAGCGACGGGTATCGGCGTGGGCAGTGGACACCCAAAGAGAAGGAACCATCACAGGATCATAGCTCCAATGAGATCCCTGAAGAACCTGCTAGGTATTGGAGAACCTGCCCTCCAACGCAACCATGTAGCGACGGACGTGCTCGTCCTCCTCGCTGACACGGTGACGTACCACATCCGCGGGGTCCTGAAGCCTCCACACTGTCACTGGCTCAAGCGATCACCACCAAAGAAGGTTCGGGTCAACGACAGGCTGGCTCCACACCAAGCTGCGCCCCTAAAAGGTAGCACCTCCCAGTACCAGCCCGGCGGAGCCCAGTCCCGGACATGGCCCCTCTGATCAAGCAGGCATCCTCCACCGAGTCGACAATGAGGATGCGGGATAGGCATCTTCGACGTCGATGCGGACACCCAAAGAGAAGGAACCATCACAGGATCATAGCTCCAGTAAGATCCCTGAAGAACCTGCTAGGTATTGGAGAACCTACCCTCCAACGCAACCATGTAGCGACAGACATGCTCGTCCTCCTCGCTGACACGGTGACGTACCACCTCCGGGGGGTCCTCAAGCCTTCACACCATCATTGGCCGATGCGATCACCACCAAAGAAGTTTCGGGTCAACGACGGGCTCGCTCCACACCAAGATGAGCCCCCCGGAAGGTTGTACCTCCCAGTACCAGCCCGGTGGAACCCAATCCCAGACATGGCCCCTCTGATCAAGTAGGCCACCTTCGCCGTGTCGACGATGAGGATGAGAGATAGGCATCTTCGACGTAAATGCGGGAATAATTGCTTTAACTAAAAAAATAACAACAAATGTGACATGTTCGAAATAAGACATGTCCACTTCAATACGAATCGACCTAGAGTTCTGTTAAATACACCTAAAAATAAACTAGTTCTATTAATTTTCTTACTAAAAATAAATTAGTTCTATAGTAAAATTTTAATTAGATCATCAAATCTCATATAACTAAATTTTCTTACTAAAAATAAACTAGTTCTATTAATTCAACTAGTTCAACTAAACACTTACTATAAATAAAAGTAAACTAGTTCTTACTAAAAATAAACTAGTTCAACTAGTTCTATTAATTTTCTTACTAAAATAAACTAGTTCTATTAATTCAACTAGTTCTTACTAAAAATAAACTAGTTCAACAAGTTCTATTAATTTTCTTACTAATTCTATTAAACACTTACTAAAAACAGTAAAAAAAACTATATTGAATTTTTCTCTCTAAACTAAACACTACTGCCCTAATTAACATCTAGTTAAACCCTACTGCCCTAACCCTACTTCCCTAGTTCTTAAGCATCTACAAGTACTAACTAATTAGATGAACCCTAGCTAGGTACTTAAGCACCCATTGATGAACCCTAGGAATTTGTCCTAAAAACTACTTAAGCATTTACAACTACTGCTCTAACTAACATCTAGTTTACAATTATATTTACTTAACTACATTGGGTGCACAACAACTATATAACTACTTAAGCATCTACAAGTACTAGCTAATTTGATGAACCCTAACTAATTAGATGAACCCTAGGAACCCTAGCTAGGCAGAGGTAGGGGAGGAGGAGGAGGTGTAGGCGTGCTCACCTCGAGCGCCGGCGGAGTTAGGGAGTAGGAGGAGGCAGAGCGGACGAGGGAGAGGCACGCGGCGTCGAGGTCGGGCTCGGGGCTCGGGCGCGCGGCGGAGGGCGGCGATGTAGGGAAGAAAAATCGCGCGGGGGGTTAAGTAAAAAATAGCGGTAGCGCTGGCTAACAAAACTCGCTACTGCTACATTAGCTATAGCTCTTGTCCTGAAAGCACGCTACTACTATGCCTTTTTCCTTTATTTTTATTTTTCTTTTATTTCCCTTCACATTTTCTTTTTTTCCACTGGTACGCGTCGGTGTTATATAAACGGGTTTTAACCCCTTTCCGTGATGGCATTTGGAACCGTCGCCAAGTGAGTATGGGTGATAGGGGGGTCCTTCCCACACGACCCAAAAATCATCGAGGATAGGCCCTCCTGGGAGACAGGCTGGGGCAAAATGAGCTCGTGTGCGATCGGGCAAGGCATCAAAATCCAATCATTTCCGTTCATATGTACATCCCACATGGTGAATCCCAGAAAACATTTTCGTTTGTATGTATATCACACATAGTCAATCCAAGGAATACGTTTCCGTTCTTATGTACATCCCACACAATCAATCCAGGAAAAATGTTTCCGTTCGTATGTACATCCTACACAGTTTTATGTATACGCTCGTGTGTGAAAGGTGTAATTATCACACATGCTCTGCCTTGGTTAACTGTTTTCTTTTATCAACTACATCACACAAGATTTGATGTAGAAAACTGTGTGGCATTGGGCTATCCATCACAAGCGCTTTTACTGCCAGAACCGTTTGCGAAGTTCCATGACCGTCTGTTCTCTTTCTACATCGCACACGTTGTTTTCTTTCTAACCACGTGCACATTATTTTATTAGCTCCTGTATATTTTTATTTTTGCGTGTAATCTATTATTCTAATTGGAAATTTTGAAATATGAAATCTGCAATTCATATTCTCAGCACAATGGTTCAACAACGAATCCATAAATAAAATTGCCAGTACAATATGTTCAGTAATTACAGGATTAGGTACCAATTAACTATGATGAACCACAATATTTAAAGGCAGTAAAGGTGAAGAGACAAGTGTAAATCAGTTTTACTACCGATGGTGTTGAAGAAGCGGAATGCCCATAATGTGCCTTCCCGCAGGCCATAGGCACGAAGCAGTTTGACGATCGCCCACCCATCCTTCACCGTCTTCAGGAAGACTTCTAGAGCATTATCATGGTAGCATGAATTATATACTTTAACCTTAGTTGCCTCCTCTCCGGTCATGTAGTTTGCAAGATAATCATTAGTAAATAGCTTCGAAAACCACTGAAAAGAGAAAAATATTAGATACTGAGGTCTAATAGAGTAACTTGTTATGGGCAGGGGGAAAGGCAACACATTACTTACCATCCTAAAGTTCACTGTTGTCTTGGACAAAGTGTAAATAAGAGCTTAATTCCAATCACCCGTTTCTTTCTCCTAACAATCTTTCTTAGTTTCCTCACTTGACATTTGTTCATGAATATCTCATTGCCCCACACGCAAAAGGGATCGAAGCGTGGATCAGTAACGCTCATATATGTACCTACAAGCAACCAGTAAATGTTAGAAGCTAAACTGAGATTGCACAAATGATGTAAAATACAACTACCTACGTTCCTAAGTACAAGTATTTTTTTTAGATTTCAATATGAACTACATACGGATGTATATAGAATTATAGATATAGTTTAGATTAGAATCTAGATTCACTAATTTTGCTCCTTATGTAGTCTATATGGGAATCTCTAAAAATACTTATATTTAGGAATAGATGGTGTATAAGACATGGGATGCAGCTAACTTCAGCGGCAAACAACAACATCACCCATTGTAGCCCTGTGTAAGCACATGCAAAGCCAGTGTTAACTACAACAGGGTTAACATCCACCAAAAATAGCAAATGGAAATAAAACGGCAGCATCTGTAGTGATATCTTCATTGCGAAAGAGTAGCACGGTAGCAAAGGGACGGATTAAAAAATGGATACAACTGTTAATTGCAACAGGCTTAACAACATCATAATTCATGTTTTGTAAGTTTGTAGCCATTGAAATACAACTCTTTAAAAATGGATACAACTGTTGCAAAAGGCTTAACGGCCATTGAAACTGGTACTGATAAAAATGCAATCGGCAGAGTTAAACATCACAGGGCAGGTGCTGCCAGAGCAGATAATGGCCCAGCTGTCTATAAAAAGGTAGGGAAAATAGCTAAAACGTGTTAGGCATGTTTACTACAACATGCTTAATACATCGACCATACAAAATATAGCCATTAATTTCAACTAGTATTGGTAAGATTGAACTGGTGAGTACATACTTGCTAAGTCCTGAGAGGTAGTTGCTGGGGCACTTCATCTTGGCCAGAGCCTGCCCAAAGTCAGCGGCAACGAAGACGAGCTGTTCCTCTGGGTCGAAGCGTGGATCAGTGCCACTGACATGTGTACCTACAGGCAACCTGTAAATGTAGAAGTTAAATTGCAATTGCACAAATGATGTGAAATATTGTAAGACATGGGATGCAGGTAACCTCGCCGGCAAACAACAGCATCGGCCGTTATAACCCTGCATAAGTACATGGACAGGCATGTTAAGTACAACAGGGTTAGCATCCAGCAAAAATAGCAAATGGGCAGTATCTCTAGTATATCTTCATTGCAGAGAGTAGCATGGTAGAAAATGGACAGATTAAAAAAATGGATACAACTGTTAATTGCAATAGGCTTAACAACATCTTAAGTCATGTTTTGTAAGTTTGTAGCCATTGAAATACAACTCTTTAAAAATGGATTCAACTGTTAATTGCAACAGGCCTTAACATTGAAACCGGTACTGATAAAAATGCAATTGGCATAGTTAAACATCACAAGGCAGGTGTTGCTAGAGTAGAGAATGACCCAGATGTCTATAAAAAGGTAGGGAAAGTAGCCAAAATGTGTTAGGCATGTTTACTAGAACATGCTTAATACATCAACCGTATAGAACATAGCCATTAATTGCAACTGGTATTGGTGACTACATACTTGCTAAGTCCCGAGAGGTAGTTCCTGGGGCACTTCATCTTGGCCAGAGCCCGCCCAAAGTCAGCGATGGCGGAGGCGAGCTGTTCCTCCAGGTTGAAGCATGGATCAGTGCCCACTGACATGTGTACCTACAGGCAACCAGTAAATGGTAGAAGTTAAACCACAATTGCAAAAATGATGTGAAATACTGTAAGACATGGGATGCAGCTAACCTCGACGGCAAATAACAGCATCGGTCGTTATGACTCTGCGTAAGTACATGGATATGCATGTTAAGTACAACAGGGTTAGCATCCACTAAAAATAGCAAATGGGCAGCATCTCTAGTGATATTCTGAGTCATGTATTGTAAATTTGTTGCTGGTATTGGTGAAATTGAGTTGGACAGGATAATATTTGAACATCACACAGTGTGCAGTACTGAAATAAACAAGGCACGAACATGCTTAATACATCAACTGTACAAATCATAGTCGTTGCAAGTGGTATTGGTAAGAATTAGCTGGTCAGATCTTACATGTAAAGTACTGGGGGGTAGTCGCTAGGGCACTTCATCTAGGCCAGAGCCTGCACCATGTCGGCGGTGGCGGCAGAGCCGAGGTGTTCCTCCCGGTCAACACGCATAGCGGCCATCACGCTATGGACTGCCATCAGCTCCTGGCGGTGGGGATTTGGAGGCATGAGGATGTTTCGCATGCGCCATTTAAGCAATCAGGGCGGGGCCGTAATAGAGATCGGTGGGTTACCTGACTGGATCCGAGCAGAACGTAGATGTGGTTGAAGCTGTGGTTGCGGCGGTGGTGGTCTGAGATGCCGGTAGGGGGAGGCACGAGGGGGGGGGGAGGATACTGAGGGTGGGGATGTGGTTGGAGGAATAAATTCTGAAATCGCGTGCCTAATGAAAATTTCGTGGCGAAACATGAAACTTGGGCGTGGGAAACACACGACGCAGATAAGCGCGTAAAATACCCGTGTGCGAGAAAAAAGAAAGTTGGCAGATCCCGTCTCCAAAAAAATGTACACATGTAGTTGATTTTTTTTGGTCAATGGTACGCCTGATTTATTAGAAAACATCGCACAGGTAACTGACTTATGGATCATTAATGCAAAAAAATGCAGACGGGTACGGCATAGAAACCGTGTGTTTTGTGATCTTCTAATGATTAATGCAAAAAAGCACACTGGCACACATGCTAATCAACGCTCAAATCCCTCAAAGGATGCTCTTATCGACATTGTACGTTAATACTACAAACTTAAACTACTTCTCACATGCTGCCATCGGGGCATGCTGGCCAGACGCCGACGTTCTCCTTCCCATCCTTGTAGGATGCAGCCCACCATGCTTCGATCTCCGCCAAGCTCTCCTCATCATGGCGTGCGTCCTCTTTTTTCTTGCGGCGGCGGGACTCTCTTTTCTTGACTGCTTTCTGCCTTTTTCCGCTCCTTCTGTACGGCTTTGGCCGCCTATAGATCCACCACCCATTCGGCCGTGGCAGCCTCAAAGTCCGCCCATGTAACTGTCTGGCTGCCGCCAGCAATGAACTCGGCACGGCGAGATGCCATCGCTTCCTTACCATGTGTGCGGTCGCGGGCAGCGAGAAACACGGCTCGGCGGGATGCCATCGCTTCCTTACCAGTTACTGTGTGTCGCGGTGCCATGGACGACACCTGCAGAGAGCTCTGGGACAAAGGGGTCGGACAGCCGTACAGTGCGGTGGTATTCAAGAGCTCAAAGACAAACGACAACACAAATGGGGATTCTCTTACAATTTTGCGCGTTCATTGTTGCACACGGTTCATCTCCACCGCTTCCGGAAATAGTGTGCGCTGAGCCTATTGTGCGTTGCGTTATGATTGGCCGGAACCCCAGCCACGCGGATCGCGCATGTGCACCGTAGGATGCACCGCGATCGAACGGCAATACACGTCCCTCACATCACACCCATGCAGCTGTAGCTGGATTGGATTTATATGCGCTAAATGCCTAGAAATGCACATAATCCCCTAAATATGGTAAACGAGCCCGAAAAAATGCCAAATTGGAACACAGTGATTTGCAGGGTGAATGTTCGTCGTAGAAAAGAAACTCCAAGGCAAAGAACAAAGAAAATTTGGATTTCCCTTCAATCTTGGTGATTTCCCTCTCGAAAGCATGGAACTTCTTTGGTGATGGTTCGATTTATGAAGGGCATGCATGATGACATAAGCCAAACCTTCTCAAATTTTTACCAGGGCATGGTGAGGTCATACCATGGCACACCATACTAGGCATCATGTTTTTCAAGCATTTATTTCATTTTTCTATAGTTGAAAACTCAGTAAACAAACATTTGTGGTTGACTATTGCCACACATTTCATTGAAATATATGTCCATTCCTTGTAAAAGGCATATGAATTTACTAAATGGCACGAGCATGGTTTTCCAGGCCGTTCTTGTGCACCCTTTCATGCACCGATTGTTTCAACTTGAATTGTGTGCATTAATGCCTAGGAAATGCACATAATCCCCTAAATATGGTAAATGAACCCGGAAGAGTGCCAAATTTGAACACGGTGATTTGCAGGGTGTATGTTCATCGTAGCAAAAAAACTCGTGGACAAAGGACAAAGGAAATTTGGACCCCCTTCAATCTTGGTGATTTCCCCCTTGAAACCATGAACCTTCTTCGGTGATGATTCGATTTATGAAAGTCGTTCATCACGACATAAGGAAAACATTCTCCATTTTTTACCAGGGCATGGTGAGGCCATATCATGCCACCACGCCAGGCGTCATGTTTTCCAACCATATGTTTCATTTATTGTATAGCTGTTAACCCAGTAAACGACGCATTTACGGTTGACTATTGCCACACATTTCCTTGAAATATCTGCCCATTCCTTGTAATAGGTATGAGAATGTACTAAATAACACGAGCATGGTTTTCTAGACCATTCTTGTGCGCCTTTTCATGCACCGATTGTTTGAATTTGAATTATGTGCATTAAAGCCTAAAAATGCACATAATGCCATAAATATGGTAAATGAGCCCGAAAAAATTTCAAGTTTGAACACATTGCATTTTTGAGG
>NC_041382.1:35832336-35833982 GCF_002162155.2 Triticum dicoccoides
CCCCTGCCCCGTCCCCGAGCACGCACGGCCGCGCCCCTGCGCCCCGGCCCGCCCCCACCATAGTTTGTGATCACATGGAAGGAGCTTGTAAAGCAGTACTATATTACAATTGTAGAGCTTCTAAAGCAGTACTATATTACAATTGTAGAGCTTGTAAAGCAGTATGGTCTTCTGTATTGGAATGGATAGAGCTTGTATTATGTGATCTAGTTGCTCTTATTTAAGTATCATGTGTGTTTTTGTCTCCGAAAATCTAAATAATGCTTGAAATATGAAGAATATGAGTCTCAATTGATGGGACCCACTTACCACAACATGACAAATGGGAACATATTACTAGAACCTGATAACTAGGACCCATCTGACTAGTGGACCCTTCTTTTGGAAAAAACTAAATTCGTTTAGACAAAAAGGCCACAACCCAACAATAAAAAGGATGCAATATTGGGCTTGGCCCATGAACCCAACCAAAAATTGACAGACAAAAAAAAACACAAATAGGCCGAATTGTTGGGCTAGGCCCATGTAGAAAATCTAATTGGACCGGGCTGAATCTCATGCCACGTCAGATTGCCACGCTGGATGCCTACGTGGCCTGGGGAGGTTGCTAGTGACCAAAACGCCACAGTAGACATATTTTGGTCATAAACATCTTCGACCATTCTAGAAGAAAGGTCACTATAGTCAGTTTATGACCGCCAGCTTTTGACCTTCTATTTTTGGTCACAAAAAGGTCGCAAATGAAAAACCATGACCTTTCAGTGACCAATAGTGGTGGTCACAAGTTGACATATTTCTTGTAGTGTGTGACAACTTGACCATGCTCATCTTGCTTGTTGCGATATATCCATTTGGTGCCTATTATATTGTGCTTGCGAGGATCAGGACACTTAACCAGTTCCCATACATTATTCAGCTCAAACTGTTGAAGCTCTTCTTGCATAGCTTGAATCCATTCAGGTTCCATGAAGGCTTCTTCAACTTTCTTGGGTTCAGTTATTGAGACGAATGCGAAGTTCCCATAGAAATTTGCTAGCTGTGTTGCCCTTGAACGAGTGAGTGGACCTGGTGCATTGATGCTATCAGTTATTCTCTCAATCTGCACTTCATTTGCAACACGAGGATGTACAGGACGAAGATTTTGCTCTTGCTAATCATTGTCATTGTTAGATGGATTGTCTTCAGGCTGAGCATTGTCTTCAGGTTGATCAGGTGCGGAGATGATAAGTTCCTCTTCAGGTTGAGCTTCAGAAGGTATGATTTCTCCAGTTCCCATAAGTTTGATTGATTCACTGGATGGAACTTCATCTACACATTTGGCAGGTGCTCTCTTTGTGAGCCGTTAGTCTCATCGAACTGCACATCCACTGTTTCAACCACTTTATAATGAAAGAGGTTGAAGACTCTGTAGGAGTGCGAATCCTTTCCATATCCAAGCATAAACCCTCATGTGCTTTTGGTGCAAATTTTGAAGTGTGATGTGGATCCTTGATCCAGCAATTGGCGCCAAATACTCTGAAGTAACTGACATTTGGCTTCTTGCCAGTAAGGAGCTCATAGGATGTCTTGTTCAGAAGCTTGTGAAGATAAACACGGTTGATGATATGGCATGCAGTGTCAATGGCTTCAGGCCAGAATTTTCTTGG
>NC_041382.1:35834422-35834826 GCF_002162155.2 Triticum dicoccoides
TGAAGACATCCTGCACTTCAGTCTTGTAAAGGATTATATGTACCCAAGTATATCTTGAATAATCATCAACAATGACAAAGCCATAGAGACAAGCAGTAGTAGTAAAAGTTGAGTAGTGAGTGGGACCGAAAAGATCCATGTGAAGCAGTTCGAAGGGTCGAGTAGTGGTCATGATTGTCTTCGAGGGATGTTTTGCCCTCGTCATCTTCCCTGCTTCACAGGCACCGCATAAGTGATCTTTCTTGAACTTGACACCCTCGCTGCCTATGACATGCTTCTTCCTTGCAAGGGTGTGGAGGTTCCTCACGCCAGCATGCCCTAGCCTTCGATGCCAGAGCCAGCATTCAAAAGCTTTTGCTAGAAGACATACTGCAAGTTGTGGTCCTGCTGAGAAATCTACCACG
>NC_041382.1:35835210-35846024 GCF_002162155.2 Triticum dicoccoides
ATTAAGTTGAAACCAAGGGATTCAACAAGCATGACTTTATCCATGTGTTGATCCTTTGAGATTGCAACTCTACCTAGACCCAATACCTTGCTTTTACCAGTGTCAGCAAATGTGATGTGACTTTTGTCAGATGGACGTAAAGTTGAGTCCATGAGAAGACTTCGCTTGCCAGTCATGTGATTTGTACACCCACTATCAATAATCCATTCTGAAGCAGCTGGTGTCGTACCCTACAGTGCAGTTAGGGGGATAGGCTTCACGAAGAGAATTGTGAAGCAAAACATTTGACAAACCAGTGGATTATTAAAGTTTAGATCGAGATTAGGACTGATAGGGCAAGTTGCAAGCGGTTTAGGAACAAAGTACATAATAAAACCATTTGGGCATTTGATCTTGCGCCCTACAAGATGTTTAAGGTCCCCAGCAATGTCAGACGATTTTGGTTTTCGGCTAGAGACCTTTCCCTGCAAAAGAGAGTTAAGCTTTCTTAGCCACCCACATCTTCAAGGGTGGCTTCGAAGCAATGAGTCTAAGTGCAGCATCTGAGAACTTTGGCTTTGGAGCCCTAGCAAAAAGTCTTGCAGGTGGACAATAGTACTCATAAGAATAAGTAGAATAGTTCTTGGTCTTATGAACATGGCGGTTTGATGAACCGCGCTCATATTCATAGGCCTGAGTATGGCTTCCCCGCAAAACATTTGCGTTAGTGTGACTCGGGTGAGTCCTTTGCCTATATGAAGCCTTTGGACCGTATGAAGCATGTGGTCTGGGGTTTGTCTTCTTCACCTGTGGTGTCATGATGACATTCACAGGAAGATTCTCCAAACACCTTTTCAGCACCTAGATCTTCTTCATAGGCGGTCCATTCCAGCAGTTAGTACCAATATACCTAGCAAACACTTCACCATTTTGATTCTTAAATAGTTTATAGTTTGCATCAAAGGATTCATCAATAACAATGGGGTTAGCACAAGTGAATCCAGATAGGGTGGATGGATCTGCTGAAGGTTCCTTTGCAGCAACCCATGTGGTTTTGGGGTACTGCTCAGGTTTCCAGTAAGAGCCATCAGCATTCATTTTCCTTTCGAACCCAACACCCTCTTTCCTAGGGTTTCGGTTCAGGATCTGCCTTTTGAGGACATCACATAGTGTCTGATGCCCTTTGAGACTTTTGTACATCCCTGTTTCAAGCAGTGTCTTCAACCTAGCATTCTCATCAGCAATAGCAGTGGTATCCTCAGCAGAGGGGTTAGTTACCACATCAATAGTTGAAGATATTGCAACAGTAGCAGCAGTAGAACATTCAGCAACAGAAGTAGCGTTATCATGCTCAATGCATTTAAGACATGGTGGTTCAAATCCTTCCTGAGCTGAACTGATCTGTTCGGAGCGAAGTGACTCGTTTTCCTTTTGAAGATCTTCATGAGCCGCTCTCAATTTCTCGAGTTCTTGCTTCCTTTGAAGATAATCATAGGAAAGCTTTTCATGAGTTGTTGAGAGCGTTTCATGACGACTTTCAAGTTCCTCATACTTAACATGAAGATTTTTTAAGTCTTCAGTTAAGGACTGAGATCGAGTCATTTCAGCATCCAACAGGTCATCGCTTTTGTCTAACAGTTTTTGAATATGTTCCATAGCTTTCTGTTGTTTAGTGGCAAGGGAAGCAAGTTTTGCATAGCTGGGTCCAAATTCATCACCAGATTCATCATCACTGAATTCAAATAGATAGCATTCAATTACCTTAGCATCTTTTGCCATAAGGCATGATGCAGTAGATGATGACTCTGGTCCGAATGTCATCGCTTTGAGGGACTCCTTAAAGTCCTTAAACCAAGGATCATGACGAGTTCGATGACCTTCATAGACCTCAGAGAGACGGTCCCAGATAAGCTTCGCATGATCGAGATGCATGATATTCCTAAACTGATTTTGAGACAGACAGGAGCAGATGACGTCCTTCGCCGTGAGGTTGAGAAGAGTGTACTTGCGAATGTCATCAGCTTCCGCCATCTTGCA
The DNA here is from genome assembly GCF_002162155.2 of Triticum dicoccoides. Lineage (NCBI taxonomy): Eukaryota > Viridiplantae > Streptophyta > Magnoliopsida > Poales > Poaceae > Triticum > Triticum dicoccoides. The sequence goes on from NC_041382.1 coordinate 35,837,227, forward strand.
CAGATCGGTCAGACCAATCTCAGTGACAGTCCACAGCTCGTTGTTTGTCGCCATGAGGCGTTTCTTCATCATGGCCTTCCACTTGGGATACTCGTGACCGTCAAAGATGGGGCATGACACAGTCTTCATTCCTGTGGTCGACATAACTAAAACTCCAGGCTGTTAAACCAAAATCACACAGAACAAGGGAGTACCTTGCTCTGATACCAATTGAAAGTACGTTATATCGACTAGAGGGGGGGTGAATAGGCGATTTTTATGAAAGTCTTCAAAACATGGAAGTTTCGAAGACAAATGATAGAAATGAACCTATTACCATGCAGCGGAAGGTAGACTACACTAGGCAGACCATAGTCAAGTATTCAATGAAGTGAAAGCACAATGACTAATAGCAGCTAGGCAGTCAAGATCAGGTACACAGTGAGGACAAATGGATAATGCAGATAGGCACTGACGTCATAAGAGCCAACTTTAAATAAAGAGATGGGAAGGATAGAACAAGTGTGCGTGATGAAGACAAAGGTTTGGTAGACCAGTTCCAACTGCGGTGACAGTTGTACGTCTGGTTAGGGCGGATAGGTATTTAAACCTGAGGACACACAGTCCCGGACACCTAGTCCTAAACACGCAGCTCAGGACACTTAGTCCTCACCGTATTCCCCTTGAGCTAAGGTCACACAGACCTCACCCAATCACTCTGGTAAGTCTTCAAGGTAGACTTCCAAACCTTCACAGACTTCGTTCACCGATGATCCACAATGACTCTTGGATGCTCAGAACGCGACGCCTAACCGGCTGGAGGATTCACAGTCCTCAAGTGTAATAAGTCTTCAGATCACAGAGACAAGAAGACTTAAGTGATGCCTAACACTCTTTGGCTCTGGGTGGTTAGAGCTTTATCCTCTCAAGGAATTCTCTCTCAAAGGCTTCGAGTTGGTTGCTCTCAAACGACAAAAGCCGTACTCTAACTCTGAGCAGCCAACCATTCATGGTTGTAGGGGTGGGCTATTTATAGCCACTAGGCAACCCGACCTGATTTGTCCGAAATGATCCTGGGTCACTAAGGAACTGACACGTGTTCCAACGGTCAGATTTCAAACACACACGGCAACTTTACTTGGGCTACAAGCAAAGCTAACTTGTCCAACTCTGGACAAGATTCGCTCTCATAGTCTTCACTTGAAGACATAGGATTTTGGTTAAGCATCACTTCAGTCATTTTGACTGGTTCTCTTGGACCCCACTTAACAGGACGGTGGTTCCTATGACTCAACAAAGAAGAAAAAGAACTATGAAAGATCTAAGTCTTCGCGCTCCATAGTCTTCATGCGATGTCTTCTCTTGTCATAGTCTTCAATGTGAATGTCTTTACATACCACCTTTGACTTCAATGTCTTCATACATTTTTAGGGGTCATCTCTGGTAGGAAAACCGAATCAATGAGGGACTTCTATCTGTGTTATCCTGCAATTCTCACAAACACATTAGTCCCTCAACTAGGTTTGTCGTCAATACTCCAAAACCAACTAGGGGTGGCACTAGATGCACTTACATGCACGAACCGGGACCAATGCTCACATTAGTCCCGGTTCGTGACTGAACCAGGACTAATGTGAATATTGCCCTGTGACCAAAGCCCTGTTTTCTACTAGTGTTAATTCAGATAACTTACAACGAGAAGGTAAACACACCCCGCACATGTTTTTCTTTCTCCATTTTTGGACTGACCTTCAATAAGATAGTCAACAAAAAATGTACACCAGCCCAATGTATGTATCTTACGATAGTCCACCAGATCCATCAGAAAGCTTGCGTCGACCTTAGTTCTGTATGGAGTAAGAAATGAACTGCAAATCACAGTCATGAAATACACACAAAATAACCTTTTGCAAAGATCAGGTCTTAATAATAGATCCCAGAGGTGTTCAATATTTATTGCAGGGAGGTTTTTGAATTCAGGAGGAACTTTAAAGTTTTCATTTTTCTTAGAAAATGCTTTACTTTTTAGTTTGGTCCCATGGTTGGGCAGAGAAAAAACCCACCTTACTTGAGAGTGCACGCGAATGACCATGTCTTCACTAATTTCCAGATCCTTCTTAGCCAAACTAAACTTATTAAATGCATGTCTGAAGATGGTGTCATGTGATTTGCGTTCCAGTTTTATGTCCACGAGGGCACTCATTTTCATATCTCGCACCGATTTCACTTTTTTCTTATCTCCTTTCAATAATTCAAGCTTCCCCATGATCACAACGAAGTTACAATAGTGTCTTACATTACGTTCTTAAAATGCAATAATGTTAATTGTCAGTTCACAAGTTATAATTAAAGTGACAACCAAAAATAGAGTGGACATGAAGTAATTTCAGAGCAACTTGTGCCTAATATCTAGAGATGCAGATAAATCACATGAGACTAATATTTGGAATGTCAGACAAACAATAGAAGATCTTATTTTTCTCTTCATTGATTGAGAACTTGTCAAAAGTTAAATATTAATCATTAAGGCAAACCTCTGAAATTGCCTTAAAAACACAAGTTAATGATGTAGCTCAAAATCCGGAACATTCCCAGCTAACGACAAATTCGATATCCATGTTTTATTGGTATATTTTTTTTAATTTGAGATTTTGAGTTGCATGTTCCTGTTGAAATGTAGTACGGCCACGAGCGCAAGCTGACGCAGTTGTAATCTGAGCAGGCCCGTACGGATACATGTGCGACGGGAGTGGCTCCACAGGGCCCCCAAATCTTCAATAGGACTGCTATTTACTAGTAATCAAATAAGAGATTAACGGGACACCGGCTGCAATATGCCAACTCCCGGGATCTATCTGACGTCTCCTCCCATTTCTTTTTCCAACTCCTCTCTGCCCTTTTCTCTTTCTCACATTTGTTGCAAGACTCGCTGAACCAACAAATTATCCACACATTATCTATTTCTCAATTCCTTGCTCTATTCATACATAACAAATAACACAAAATAATAAGATTGAATATCATCGTAAATCAGTGGCGGAGCCAGGAATTAAAGATTAAGGGGGGCAAACGACTCAAAAATTTGATAACTAGGGCCAAATTAGAGTAATACATGTGTTTTTTGAAATTGTACACTGTTAGGGGGGGGGGGTTCAGGCCCCTGCTGGTCCCCCTGTCTCTGCCACTACCGTAAATTAACAGCTAGGTTGTTTCCTAATGCTACTCACCGTGAGAAAAGATAGATCTGCAAGTAGCTACAACACTACGCCATTTGAAATGATGATTACTCACCAAGATCAGATTACAGTTGCGTCAGCTTGCGCTCATGCCCGTACTACATTTTAACATGAACATGCAACTCAAAAGCTTAAATTGGAAAATATACAAATAAAACATGGATATTGAATTTGTCGTTAGCTAGAAATGTTTTAGATTTTGAGCTGTAGCATTAACTTGTGTTTTAAGGCAATTTTAGAGGTTTGCCTTAATGATTAATATTTAACCTTGTCGAGTTCTCAGTCAATGAAGAGAAAAATAAGATCTTCTATCTTTTGCCTGACATTCTAAATATTTCTCATATGATTTATCTGCATCTCTAGATATTAGGCACAAGTTGCTCTGAAATTATTTGATGTTCACTGTATTTTCGGTTGTCACTTTAATTATAACTTGTGAACTGACAGTTAATATTGTTGCATTTTTAGGAACGTAATGTAAGACACTATTGTAACTTCGATGTGATCATGGGGAAGCTTGAATTGTTGAAAGGAGAGATAAGAAAAAGGTGAAATGAGTGCGAGATATGAAAATGGGTGCTCACCTGGACATAAAAGTGGAATGCAAGTCACGCGACACCATCTTAGGACATGCATTTATTAAGTTTAGTTTGGCTAAGAAGGGTCTGGTAATTAGTGAAGACATGGTCATTCGCGTGCACTGTCAAGTAAGGCAGGTTTTTTCAGCCATGAGACCAAACTAAAAAGTAAAGCATTTCCTAAGAAAAAGCAAAAGGAAAGGAAAACTTTAAAGTTCCTCCAGAATTTGAAAATCTTCCTGCAATGAATATTAAACATCTCTGGGATCTATTATTAAGACCTAATCTTTGCAAGAAATTATTTTGTGTGTATTTCATGACTGTGATTTGCATCTCATTTCTTACTCTATACACAACTAAGGTCGACGCAAGCTTTCTGGTGGATCTAATGGACTATCATAAGATACATACGTTGGACTGGTGTACATTTGTTGCTGACTATTTTATTGAAGGTATATGCCAATATAAAAATGGAGAGAGAAAAACATGTGCGGGCTATGTTCACCTTCTCGTTGTAAGTTATTCGAATCAACGTTATATTACCCAAATAGGACATGGCAAGAATCGAAACAATAGGTTGCACTGGTCTACATAAAGGTATTACAACATATGTGACCCTATAAGCCTTAAATTACACAGGTGAGCCAATCTATTACCCAGTTTACGCATTTATTGCTGATATATACATATGTGTCGTTATGCACACGAACACCACTACTACTTATTGTTCTTGATTGTCCCCATGAGCCTTATATTACATGGGTGAGGCAGCACATTACCCGGTTTACACATTTATGACTGATAGGTACATGTCATTACGCACACGGAAACCATTGCTACTTCTGGTTCCCGATTCTCGCAATGTGCGTTCACACAAATCAACGAAATGATAACACACAAAAGAGCAATTGAAAGCTATGATGGTAAGCGGAAGTGGAGGGTAAGGTGAGCGTTACATATTACATATCACATCTAACCCTAGCTATGCACTATCAGATCGGAAAATGCATAGCTGAACAAGTCCCATACATAGAATGTAGGTGGACGATACAGTACCCACTCCTTTTGTTAGGAAGCTTTCTGCACTTATTAATGACAATGGAGAATTGAAACTTCCAGGGGTAGAACCTCTTAACCTATATGACTTGGCACCGTTTGTTCTCGGCCTCTCAAATAAAGGTGATTTTGTGAAACCAGCATTAGGGCATCTTAAAGATCATACACAACTGAAAGGTGTTCTCAGAAGTGATACAAAAAGTCTCAGGGACATGGAATTTGTGGTGATGAAGCTGCAATATATGGTCAACCACGCCAAGTTGAGTGATGTTCCTGATGAGTTATATGCAATTGTATAAGCTTGTGTTGATGTGTTTTGTCTGCACATCGAATTCCAACATTTGTACTAATCTCCATTACTTAGCTGTTTTTTGTACCGGTGATAAGTATAGGTTGAGTGAGCATGTTGTAGAGCACACGGTGAATGGTTTCAAGAGCTATACGGATGGTTCCTGTCTGGCAGTAAATGGAAATGTATACCATCTATTTGATTTTGAATTTAATTACAAATATTTTTTTCTAATGAGTATTGAAATTACATCTCTGACTGATTTCTCTACAGATAGTTGTTGCTGACTTCGCGATCCTTGACGGCGATGATAAGGAACCCCCGGTACCAGGTTTTCTGCATTGTAAATTCATAAAACAAGAACACCTAAATAGACTAGCCAAAGCATATTTGGATAAAATAAAGGTAACTATTTAATTAATTCGTCCACTCTAGCTTCTGTTTGAGGTGGATTGGGAATCACATCTTCTTGCCATGTCCTTATGTGAAATTCTATTTTTTGCAGTACAGGGCATTTAAAGATAGTGTGTATCAGGACCATTTCCATCAAAGACGTGATCGGGATGTGCTCGCCTCACAAAGCTCACATGGGTCATCGCCGCAACCCTTACCAAGTCAAATGATCAAAACTTAAGTGGATCTTGTATTGTGTATGACATATAAACATAGTTTACATGTCTTTTTAGGTTGTTGATGTTGATGATCATTATTGCCACTTTGCCAGCCTGCCATGGCTAAAAAACTGCGGGAACAATTACATGCGACAGATGCTGACTTTATGGACAACTTTCTTGAGATCCTTGAGTGAAGAAAAGTTGTATGGAGATACCAAAGAGAAGGCCATTGCTGATGCTGGAGATATTTCACATGTTCTCCAATTTATCTCGGAACACAAAGACATCTTTGTGGATTTTTCTGACAAGGTGAAGGAATACATCTTGGCTATTGACGTGATATATCTTCAAAGGATTGGAAAGGCACAAGCCAAACCTATGAAAAATTGTCCTAACTATTTTCAATATCCTCCCAACACTCGAGATATTACACTCTGTTGTCCGGATTTAAGTAGCCTTGGACCTAATCGCACTTCTGTGATAATTAGTATGTACACAATGTAAGCACTATTCTTATTAGTCTCTGATATGCATGTAAATCAAGCCACCTTTTGTTCAAGCTGGTAACCATAATGATGTACTTGTAGTCACATGCAAGGACTCCATATATTGTTGGAATTCGTGAGTAGTAAAATGCATGGCTAGTATGTTATAATGGACCCACTTCAATATGACACACTTGCGAAAAAGGATGGAAAGGTAACCGTCTTAAATCCCTAAATTTGTTTTCTTTCCTGATACATTAAGCTTTATGTATGTACATTTAATTGCTTTCTTAATGCATTATGGTGGAGATGGAAAAATCTTTTGTATGCTAACAAGAGATTTCTGTTTTGGCCTGTGAATGGGTGAGCAATCTTTTTGTGTGTTATACATTTCTTCATATAAGTGCTTATGTCAGCTGGTAGTGATAGTTTATTTTTCTGAGCATGTTTTCTATGGTGCAGAAGAACCCAACACTGGAGTCTGGCCATTATTTGCAATAAAAAGAAACATCCAACAATTTTCCACCAGGATTCCTTATTAGGCTATCATGATAGTCAACGTATTTTCAACAACCTTGAATTGTAAGGAGTCTCAGTACTCAAAAGGTTTGGGTAAATTTACTATTCGATGAAGCCGTACTACCTTCAACACCTTGTGTATCTATTGTAGATATATGTGTCGAGTGCTTAAGCTTTGACATTGGCTCATACAGTCTTTTGTTGAAAGGTTTCACAACAGCCAGAGGAAAGTTTCGATCGTGGCCCCATTATGCTTTACAGCATCAAGAAATTCATCATGGACTAGAACAATGACGAGGGCATCAAGGTTAGGCGATGTCAACGGGAGTTTCATTTAGCATTGCGGGGATGCCCCAACAATGGATATGCTACTAATATTTTACTCACTTGTTTGTTCCTACTATGCAGATTGACAAAAAGTGGTATGATGTTGAATCTGCATCTGCCTTGAGACCCGAGATAACAAATCTGATCCACAAGAAAAAATGCAAGCAGGGCGGTGAAGATTGGATATGTAGTACTGCGAAGGAGTGGGAAAATTGCTTGGTCAAAAGTAGATAGCCCGACGTTCAGGAATGGGGATGCTATGCCCTATATTATTCCTGGAGTCCTCCCAATTCTACTTACCAATATCAGTGGATAATATTCTTCGATGAGAATTGTGTTTGTCATTGTGTACTACTTGAGTGATGACGAGAAGTGTACTTGTATACACTTGTGTTTGTCGTGATTCCTGCTACTAGCAGTTAATTTCGCAGTTTTGTTAGCTTATCACTTCTAGGGAAAACCCTAGCACTAGCGCGGGTTTTTGGCCTACCAGTAGCACGGGTGACTGCTACCTCTTTTAGCACTGCGTTGGTTTTCCCCAAAGAGGAAGGGATGATGCAGCAAAGTAGCGTAAGCATTTCCCTCAGTTTTTTAGAACCAAGGTATCAATCCAGTAGGAGGCTACGCGTGAGTCCCTCGTACCTGCACAAAACAAATAAATCCTCGCAACCAATGCAAATAGGGGTTGTCAATCCCTATAGGGCCACTTACGAGAGTGAGATTTGATATATATATGATAAGATAATATTTTTGGTTTTTTTATGATAAAGATGCAAAGTAAAATAAAAGCAAAGTAAATAGCAAAGTAAATAACTAAGTAGTAGGAGATTGATATGATAAAGATAGACCCAAGGGCCATAGGTTTCACTAGTGGCTTCTCTCGAGAGCATAAGTATTCTACGGTGGGTGAACAAATTACTGTTGAGCAATTGACAGAATTGAGCATAGTTATGAGAATATCTAGGTATGATCATGTATATAGGCATCACGTCCGAGACAAGTAGACCGACTCCTGCCTGCATCTACTACTATTACTCCACTCATCGACCGCTATCCAGGATGCATCTAGAGTATTAAGTTAAAAACAGAGTAACGTTTTAAGCAAGATGACATGATGTAGAGGGATAGACTCATGCAATATGAAGAAAACCCCATCTTGTTATCCTCGATGACAACAATACAATACATGACTTGCTGCCCTTACTGTCACCGGGAAAGGACACCGCAAGATTGAATCCAAAGCTAAGCACTTCTCCCATTGCAAAAAAGATCAATCTAGTAGGCCAAACCAAATTGATAATTCGAAGAGACTTGCAAAGATAACCAATCATACATAAAATAATTCAGAGAAGATTCAAATATTATTCATAGATAGACTTGATCATAAACCCATAATTCATCAATCTCAACAAACACACCACAAAAAGAAGATTACATCAAATAGATCTCCACAAGAGAGGGGGGAACATTGTATTGAGATCCAAAAAGAGAGAAGAAGCCATCTAGCTACTAGCTATGGACCCGTAGGTCTGAAGTAAACTACTCACACTTCATCGGAGAGGCTATGGTGTTGATGTAGAAGCCCTCCGTGATCGATGCCCCCTCCGGCGGAGCTCCGGAACAGGCCCCAAGATGGGATCTCGTGGATACAGAAAGTTACGGCGGTGGAATTAGGGTTTTGGCTCCGTATCTGATCGTTTGGGGGTACGTGGGTA
>NC_041382.1:35846401-35862564 GCF_002162155.2 Triticum dicoccoides
GTTTGGACTCCGTTCGATATTCCTTTTCTTCGAAACCCTAAAACAGGCAAAAAACAACAATTCTAGGATGGGCCTCCGGTTAATAGGTTAGTCCCAAAAATAATATAAAAGTGGATAATAAAGCCCAATAATGTCCAAAATAGTAGACAATATAGCATGGAGCAATCAAAAATTATAGATACGTTGGAGACGTATCAAGCATCCCCAAGCTTAATTCTTGCTCGTCCTCGAGTAGGTAAATGATAAAAATAGAATTTTTGATGCGGAGTGCTACTTGGCATAATTTTAATGTAATTCTTCTTAATTGTGGTATGAATATTCAGATCCGAAAGATTTTAGACAAAAGTTCATATTGACATAAAAATGTTAATACTTCATGCATACTAACAAAGCAATTATGTCTTCTCAAAATAACATGGACAAAGAAAGTTCATCCCTACAAAATCATATGGTTTAGTCATGTTTCATTTTCGTCACACAAGAATGCTATCATCATGCACAACCCCGATGACAAGCCAAGCAGTTGTTTCGTACTTTAGTAATCTCAAACCTATAAACTTTCACGCAATATATGAGCGCGAGCCATGGACATAGCACTATAGGTGGAATAGAATATAATAAGGGGGGTTATATGGAGAAGACAAAAAGGAGAAAGTCTCACATCAACGAGGCTAATCAATGGGCTATGGAGATGCCCACCGATTGATGTTAATGCAAGGAGTAGGGATTGCCATGCAACGGATGAACTAGAGCTATAAATGTATGAAAGCTCAACAAAAGAAACTAGTGGGTGTGCATCCAAATTGCTTGCTCACGAAGACCTAGGGCACTTGACGAGGCCCATTGTTGAAATATACAAGCCAAGTTCTATAATGAAAAATTCCCACTAGTATATGAAAGTCATAACATAAGAGACTCTCTACTATGAAGATCATGGTGCTACTTTGAAGCACAAGTGTGGCAAAGGATAATAACATTGTCCCTTCTCTCTTTTTCTCTCATTTTTTTATTTTTTTTGGGGCCTTCTCTCTTTTTTTGTGGCCTTTCTCTTTTTTATATGGCCTTTCACCTTTTTTTATTCCTCACTTGGGACAATGCTCTAGAAAATGATGATCATCACACTTCTATTTATTTACAACTCAATGATTACAACTCGATACTAGAACAAAGATGACTCTATATGAATGCCTCCGGCGGTGTATCGGGATATGCAATGGACCAAGAGTGACATGTATGAAAGAATTATGAACGGTGGCTTTGCCACAAATACTATGTCAACTACATTATCATGCTAAGCAATATGACAATGATGAATGTGTCATGATGAACAGAATGATAGAAAGTTGCATAGCAATATATCTCGAAATGGTTATGGAAATACCATAATAGTTAGGTATGGTGGCTGTTTTGAGGAAGATATAAGGAGGTTTATGTGTGAAAAAGCGTATCATATCACGGGGTTTGGATGCACCGGCGAAGTTTGCGCCAACTCTCAATGTGAGAAAGGGCAATGCACGGTACCGAAGAGGCTAGCAAGGATGGAAGGGTGAGAGTGCGTATAATCCATGGACTCAACATTAGTCATGAAGAACTCACATACTTATTGCAAAAATCTACAAGTCATCAAAAACCTCGGTACTACGCGCATGCTCCTAGGGGGATAGATTGGTAGGAAAAGACCATCGCTCGTCCCCGACCGCCACTCATAAGGAAGACAATCAAATAACACCTCATGTTTCAAATTTGTTGCATAACGTTTACCGTACGTGCATGCTACGGGACTTTCAAACCTCAACACAAGTATTTCTCAATTTCACAACTACTCAACTAGCATGACTTTGATATTATTACCTCCATGTCTCAAAACAATCATCAATCATCAAACTTCTCTTAGTATTCAACACTCATAAGAAAGTTTTATTATTAATCTTGCATACCAAGCATATTAGGATTTTAAGCAAATTACCATGCTATTAAGACTCTCAAAATAATCTAAGTGAAGCATGAGAGATCAATAGTTTCTATAAAACAAATCCACCACCGTGCTCTAAAAGATATAAGTGAAGCACTAGAGCAAAATTATATAACTCAAAAGATATAAGCGAAGCACATAGAGAATTCTAACAAATTCCAATTCATGTATGGCTCTCTCAAAAGGTGTGTACAGCAAGGATGATTGTGGTAAACTAACAAGCAAAGACTCAAATCATACAAGACGCTCCAAGTAAAACACATATCATGTGGTAAATAAAAATATAGCTCCAAGTAAAGTTACCGATAGAAGTACACGAAAGAGGGGATGCCGTCCGGGGCATCCACAAGCTTTGGCTTTTAGCTGTCCTTAGATTATCTTGGGGGTGCCATGGGAATCCCCAAGCTTAGGCTCTTGGCACTCCTTGTTCCATAACCCATCAAATCTTTATCCAAGACTTGAAAACTTCACAACACAAAACTTAAAGTAGAAAATCTCGTGAGCTCCGTTAGCGAAAGAAAACAAAAGACCACTTCGAGGTACTATAATGAACTCATTCTTTATTTATATGGGTGTTATACCTACTGTATTACAACTTCACTATGGTTCATAAACTATTTTACAAGCCGTAGATTCATCAAAATAAGCAAACAACACACGAAAAACAGAATCTGTCAAACAGAACAGTCTGTAGTAATCTGTAGCTAGCGCAAGATCTGGAACCGCAAAAATTCTAAAATAAATTGCTGGACGTGAGGAATTTATCTATTAATCATTTTAAAAAATAATTAACTAAATATCACTTTCCAAATAAAAATTACAGCATTTCTCGTTAGCGCTAAAGTTTCTGTTTTTTACAGCAAGTTCAACAAGATTTTCCCCAAGTCTTCCCAACGGTTCTACTTGGCACAAACACTAATTAAACACAAAAAACACAAACAAAACAGAGGATATATAATTTATTTATTACTAAGCAGGAGCAAAAAGCAAGGAATAAAAATAAAATTGGGTTGCCTCCCAACAAGCGCTATCGTTTAACGCCCCTAGCTAGGCATAACAAGCAAGAATAGATCTAGGTATTGCCATCTTTGGTAGGAAATTCTTCAATGAGGCATCTACCATCTTTAGGAGTTTCTTTATTTTTATTAATTATCAAGCTTTTAGGTATAAGATCAAAAAATTCATTTGTAACAAATGGTTCCTTAATGATAGCAAAAAGATTGGGATGAACACTTATAGATTTAAGATCCGCATTTTCCTTACTAGGTGACTCACCCTTATTTTTAGGAACATACATAAGCTTGGCAACTTTAGTTGAGGAACTTGGAGTATTCTTTACGGAAGAAAAAGCAGTTCCCAAATTGGTAATAATATTCTCAAGTTTATCGATCCTAACGGAATCGTGATTTATTTTATCATTAACTATGGGTTCCTTTTCTTTAATATCTTTCAAAGTAACTCCTACTTTAGATCTATATTGAGAGATTCGGATGTGGATCTTTTTATCCAAATTTTCAATTAACTCTACGGTAGCAACCTTATTTTCAATAATTTCAAGCCTTTGCATTACATGCTCCAAAGTTAATATAGTTCCATTAACCAAAAGAGGGGGGAGCCAAATAAATCTAACATAGCATTATAAGAATCAAAAGTATGGATACCCAAAAAATTCCCTCCGGTAATGGTATCAAGGACATAACGGTGCCAAGGAGTAATGCCTACATAAAAATTGCGAAGGAGAATGGTAGTAGATTGCTTCCTAGCAGATTTGTTTTGAGCATTGCAAATTCTATGCCAAGCATCTTTTAGATTTTCACCCTCCCTTTGCTTAAAATTTAGAATTTCATTCTAGAGAGACAACTTAGAAGATAAAGGCCTAGCCATAACGACAAGCAAGCAAACTAACACACAAGCAAACAACAACAAGTGGACAAAAGGGGCAAATAGAGGGAGGATAGAGAGAGAGAGGGCGAATAAAACGGCAATGGTGAATTGGGGGGAGAGGAAAACGAGAGGCAAATGGCAAATAATGTAATGTGGGAGATAAGGGTATGTGATGGGCACTTGGTATGTTGACTTTTGCGTAGACCTCCCCGGCAACGGCGCCAGAAATCCTTCTTGCTACCTCTTTTAGCACTGCGTTGGTTTTCCCCAAAGAGGAAGGGATGATGCAGCAAAGTAGCATAAGTATTTCCCTCAGTATTTGAGAACCAAGGTATCAATCCAGTAGGAGGCTATGCGCGAGTCCCTCGTACCTGCACAAAACAAATAAATCCTCGCAACCAACGCAAAAAGGGGTTGTCAATCCCTATAGGGCCACTTACGAGAGTGAGATCGGATAGATATGATAAGATAATATTTTTGGTATTTTTATGATAAAGATGCAAAGTAAAATAAAAGCAAAGTAAATAGCAAAGTAAATAACTAAGTAGTAGGAGATTGATATGATAAAGATAGACCCGGGGGCCATAGGTTTCACTACTGGCTTCTCTCGAGAGCATAAGTATTCTACGGTGGGTGAACAAATTACTTTTGAGCAATTGACAGAATTGAGCATAGTTATGAGAATATCTAGGTATGATCATGTATATAGGCATCACGTCCGAGATAAGTAGACCGACTCCTGCCTGCATCTACTACTATTACTCCACTCATCGACCGCTATCCAACATGCATCTAGAGTATTAAGTTAAAAACAGAGTAACGCTTTAAGCAAGATGACATGATGTAGAGGGATAGACTCATGCAATATGAAGAAAACCCCATCTTGTTATCCTCGATGGCAACAATACAATACGTGCCTTGCTGCCCTTACTGTCACCGGGACAGGACACCGCAAGATTGAACCCAAAGCTAAGCACTTCCCCCATTGCAAGAAAGATCAATCTAGTAGGCCAAACCAAACTGATAATTCGAAGAGACTTGCAAAGATAACCAATCATACATAAAATAATTCAGAGAAGATTCAAATATTATTCATAGATAGACTTGATCATAAACCCACAATTCATCGGTCTCAACAAACACACCGCAAAAAGAAGATTACATCAAATAGATCTCCACAAGAGAGGGGGAGAACCTTGTATTGAGATCCAAAAAGAGAGAAGAAGCCATCTAGCTACTAGCTATGGACCCGTAGGTCTAAAGTAAACTACTCACACTTCATCGGAGAGGCTATGGTGTTGATCTAGAAGCCCTCCGTGATCGATGCCCCCTCCGGCGGAGCTCCGAAACAGGCCCCAAGATGGGATCTCATGGATACAGAAAGTTACGGCGGTGGAATTAGGGTTTTGGCTCCATATTTGATCGTTTGGGGGTACGTGGGTATATATAGGAGGAAAAAGTGCGTCGATGGAGCAACAGGGGGCCCACGAGGGTGGAGGGCGCGCCTGGGGGGGCAGGCGCGCCCCCCTACCTCGTGGCCTCCTGTTAGTTGGCTTGACGTAGGGTCCAAGTCTCCTGAGTTGTATTCGGTGAGAAAATCACGTTCCCGAAGGTTTCATTCCGTTTGGACTCCGTTTGATATTCCTTTTCTTCGAAACCCTAAAACAGGCAAAAAACAGCAATTCCGGGTTGGGCCTCCGGTTAATAGGTTAGTCCCAAAAATAATATAAAAGTGGATAATAAAGCCCAATAATGTCCAAAACAGTAGATAATATAGCATGGAGCAATCAAAAATTATAGATACGTTGGAGACGTATCAGTGACCGCACTACTGCTACGGCGCTACAGCTAAAGGTTAGCAGTAGTGTTGGTTTAGCCGCGCTATTGATATATCCAATTAGTAGTAGCGTCTTTTGCAGGAAGCGCTACTACTATTATTCCATATTCTATTTCTTTTTTATTTTATGTCGTATTCATACAAGTTTTCATACAGTAGCAATTTAGAGATTGCTTTTACATCATAACGAGTTATTACTTCACTTATTGTTAACAACTTATCATCATAATACATCATTGTCATATAACACCTCATGATCATCATTTTCATCAATGAGACATCATATAGCAAGTTGGTCACTAGTCATAATCACAACTCCTCCTCCTCATCATCAACTCTAACACATTACACATTGTAGCACATAATAAGACATTGTACCTAGGACCTACTTCTCTCTCATAGGACCTACTGCCCTCTGTTAGGTAAAATAGCATAAAACAAGATAGGCATTAACTCTCCATTATGGAGAATGGAGATTATCCTGTGTCCAATTCTTGCGCTTCGCACAATGTTGCTTCCAAGTAGCTCCCTACGATTGACCATACATTTTTTCCAATCTCTGATTGTCATGTCTTCATCGATTTTATAAATCCGGTATGAACAGCACTGACGCGTAGGATGACCTGGCTGTTAGTTCATAACATCAAGGCGACCATTCGGAAACATCAGATGAGGCACACAATCCTTTGGGATTTTCTATTGAAAAATATAGTAATAACTTTGCAGTTAGCAATGTAGTTAAGTTTTAGAAAAAAATATGCAAAAGATGCACGGATGTCGTAATAGTAAAAAATCTTACCATGGCATCTCCATGGATGTTACCGTAGTTCAACACGTGCACTAGTGGCACATATTGACCATAATGTGGAGGAGTTTGATAATAGATATTGTAATTCTCAAGATTAGTAATAAATGACATCAGATGATTTTTCTCCTGATATGTGAATTCTGAGCCATCAGTGTAGTTGGTTATGTCTACCATCTTCCGTACATTCTTTGAAGAATGAAAATAAGCTATCAATGGAAATAAGTTGTCAACTATTTTGAAATAAACAATATAAATTACTTAATAACTATGTTTGAGAAACTCACATAGCGGTAGAATTGGAAGCGTATCAACAAGATCCATGGTGACAAGCATACCCTCATGAAAATCATACATCTTGCAAAGTGCTTCCCAATTTAGGCAACCAAAATGGGATACGCTCTCAGAATTGTGTAGATTTACATCAAAATCCCTAGTAGAGTTGTAAAAGACGGAAATTAAACTTGTACAATTAAATATATGTACTACAAAACTAAATTAGATTATTATTATTCATCACGGGTTGACTATCGGTCTACCGAGTCTTTTCTTGAAAACTCTCAGCTCACGTGGTGAATATATTCAACCGTCGGTGATGGTAGCTACTCCTGTCATTCCAAAGTGCATTACACCCAAATGTCTAGCACCTTGGAATGAAGAAGAAGCTACCCACATGACAACAGTCGGCATTCTTCTTCTCTCATATAGATGGTGGGGTCCCGACAGACTTGGTGTATACATTCGACCATTGGTGATGGTCGCTCCTCCTTTCGTCCCCAAGTGCATTACACTAAAATGTCTAGCACAGGGGAACGAAGGAGAAGCGACCCACACGACAACGGTCGAGATTCTTCGTCCTCTCTCATATATGGTGGACACACTCCCTCACTGATTTTTCGACCATCGGTGATGGTCGTCATTCCTCCTTCCCCTAGTGCATAAAAAAGGTCTAGCACAAGGATAAGAAGGAAAAACGACCCCCACAACAACTGTCGGGATTATTTTTCTCTCATATATGGGGCAAACCTTCTCCCTCACTCATGTGTTGACTGTCATGTATGGAGCCTCGACAGACTTAAAGTCAACCTAAAATGTCGTTTAATTATCTTTCTAGAAAATCCAGGCCACTCGATATTTCCTACATATTCTAGCACAACTCATGCCAAAATTCACGAAAAAATCCAGCATGACCTTTGCTAAAAAGGACATATCGAGCACCTGAAATTTGCCGGAACGGAAATTAATCAACACTTCGGCAAAACATAGGCCACTCGGAGGTGTAACCTGCAAACATGCCCGACCACTTGGGCAAGCACATATCCTATTTGAGCAACACAAGATATACATGTTTATATCTACATCATATGAGCATTCAAACGTGATGTTCATTGCATTTCAATGGTTGAAAACATGAACAAAAACATTTCAAAATATCTTATAGGACTCATATTGACATGGAGATTTGGCTGGTCTCACCTCGAGGTCAGAGGGGGTAGGTGACTGGGACGACGGCGGGGATGATGGAGGGGCTCCTTAATTTTTGCAAAAACAAAAACCCTATAAGCTATCAACTAATCAAATGCATATGCCTTGCATAGTACTATCCAATTTGAGCATTCAAAATAGGAGTAGCTCTCCAATTTGAGCATTCAATAAGTAAAACCAAATCATAAAATAAATTAGTATTCAAATTAGCATGCATTCAATAAGCAAAACTAAATCATCTCTTGCATACGTACATCATCGAATATTATCACTAATACATCTCGAATAGTATCATACATATAACATCACTAATACATCTAAAATCCTAGCAAGCGACGGGTATCGGCGTGGGCAGTGGACACCCAAAGAGAAGGAACCATCACAGGATCATAGCTCCAATGAGATCCCTGAAGAACCTGCTAGGTATTGGAGAACCTGCCCTCCAACGCAACCATGTAGCGACGGACGTGCTCGTCCTCCTCGCTGACACGGTGACGTACCACATCCGCGGGGTCCTGAAGCCTCCACACTGTCACTGGCTCAAGCGATCACCACCAAAGAAGGTTCGGGTCAACGACAGGCTGGCTCCACACCAAGCTGCGCCCCCAAAAGGTAGCACCTCCCAGTACCAGCCCGGCGGAGCCCAATCCCGGACATGGCCCCTCTGATCAAGCAGGCATCCTCCACCGAGTCGACAATGAGGATGAGGGATAGGCATCTTCGACGTCGATGCGGACACCCAAAGAGAAGGAACCATCACAGGATCATAGCTCCAGTAAGATCCCTGAAGAACCTGCTAGGTATTGGAGAACCTACCCTCCAACGCAACCATGTAGCGACGGACATGCTCGTCCTCCTCGCTGACACGGTGACGTACCACCTCCGGGGGGTCCTCAAGCCTTCACACCATCATTGGCCGATGCGATCACCACCAAAGAAGTTTCGGGTCAACGACGGGCTCGCTCCACACCAAGATGAGCCCCCCGGAAGGTTGTACCTCCCAGTACCAGCCCGGTGGAACCCAATCCCAGACATGGCCCCTCTGATCAAGTAGGCCACCTTCGCCGTGTCGACGATGAGGATGAGAGATAGGCATCTTCGACGTAAATGCGGGAATAATTGCTTTAACTAAAAAAATAACAACAAATGTGACATGTTCAAAATAAGACATGTCCACTTCAATACGAATCGACCTAGAGTTCTGTTAAATACACCTAAAAATAAACTAGTTCTATTAATTTTCTTACTAAAAATAAATTAGTTCTATAGTAAAATTTTAATTAGATCATCAAATCTCATATAACTAAATTTTCTTACTAAAAATAAACTAGTTCTATTAATTCAACTAGTTCAACTAAACACTTACTATAAATAAAAGTAAACTAGTTCTTACTAAAAATAAACTAGTTCAACTAGTTCTATTAATTTTCTTACTAAAATAAACTAGTTCTATTAATTCAACTAGTTCTTACTAAAAATAAACTAGTTCAACAAGTTCTATTAATTTTCTTACTAATTCTATTAAACACTTACTAAAAACAGTAAAAAAACTATATTGAATTTTTCTCTCTAAACTAAACACTACTGCCCTAACCCTACTTCCCTAGTTCTTAAGCATCTAAAAGTACTAACTAATTAGATGAACCCTAGCTAGGTACTTAAGCACCCATTGATGAACCCTAGGAATTTGTCCTAAAAACTACTTAAGCATTTACAACTACTGCTCTAACTAACATCTAGTTTACAATTATATTTACTTAACTACATTGGGTGCACAACAACTATATAACTACTTAAGCATCTACAAGTACTAGCTAATTTGATGAACCCTAACTAATTAGATGAACCCTAGGAACCCTAGCTAGGCAGAGGTAGGGGAGGAGGAGGAGGTGTAGGCGTGCTCACCTCGAGCGCCGGCGGAGTTAGGGAGTAGGAGGAGGCAGAGCGGACGAGGGAGAGGCACGCGGCGTCGAGGTCGGGCTCGGGGCTCGGGCGCGCGGCGGAGGGCGGCGATGTAGGGAGACGACAACGACGGCCACCGAGGGCAGCAGAGGGCGTGCGAAGGGCGACTAGAGAGCGCGTGGCGGCCAACGATGATGTAGGGCGATGATGGCGGCGATAGCAGATCGAGAGGAAATTTGGGGGAAGTGGCCGGGGGGAAGAAAAATCGCGCGGGGGGTTAAGTAAAAAATAGCGGTAGCGCTGGCTAACAAAACTCGCTACTGCTACATTAGCTATAGCTCTTGTCCTGAAAGCACGCTACTACTATGCCTTTTTCCTTTATTTTTATTTTTCTTTTATTTCCCTTCACATTTTCTTTTTTTCCACTGGTACGCGTCGGTGTTATACAAACGGGTTTTAACCCCTTTCCGTGATGGCATTTGGAACCGTCGCCAAGTGAGTATGTGTGATAGGGGGGTCCTTCCCACACGACCCAAAAATCATCGAGGATAGGCCCTCCTGGGAGACAGGCTGGGGCAAAATGAGCTCGTGTGCGATCGGGCAAGGCATCAAAATCCAATCATTTCCGTTCATATGTACATCCCACATGGTGAATCCCAGAAAACATTTTCGTTTGTATGTATATCACACATAGTCAATCCAAGGAATACGTTTCCGTTCTTATGTACATCCCACACAATCAATCTAGGAAAAATGTTTCCGTTCGTATGTACATCCTACACAGTTTTATGTATACGCTCGTGTGTGAAAGGTGTAATTATCACACATGCTCTGCCTTGGTTAACTGTTTTCTTTTATCAACTACATCACACAAGATTTGATGTAGAAAACTGTGTGGCATTGGGCTATCCACCACAAGCGCTTTTACTGCCAGAACCGTTTGCGAAGTTCCATGACCGTCTGTTCTCTTTCTACATCGCACACGTTGTTTTCTTTCTAACCACGTGCACATTATTTTATTAGCTCTTGTATATTTTTATTTTTGCGTGTAATCTATTATTCTAATTGGAAATTTTGAAATATGAAATGTGCAATTCATATTCTCAGCACAATGGTTCAACAACGAATCCATAAATAAAATTGCCAGTACAATATGTTCAGTAATTACAGGATTAGGTACCAATTAACTATGATGAACCACAATATTTAAAGGCAGTAAAGGTGAAGAGACAAGTGTAAATCAGTTTTACTACCGATGGTGTTGAAGAAGCGGAATGCCCATAATGTGCCTTCCCGCAGGCCATAGGCACGAAGCAGTTTGACGATCGCCCACCCATCCTTCACCGTCTTCAGGAAGACTTCTAGAGCATTATCATGGTAGCATGAATTATATACTTTAACCTTAGTTGCCTCCTCTCCGGTCATGTAGTTTGCAAGATAATCATTAGTAAATAGCTTCGAAAACCACTGAAAAGAGAAAAATATTAGATACTGAGGTCTAATAGAGTAACTTGTTATGGGCAGGGGGAAAGGCAACACATTACTTACCATCCTAAAGTTCACTGTTGTCTTGGACAAAGTGTAAATAAGAGCTTAATTCCAATCACCCGTTTCTTTCTCCTAACAATCTTTCTTAGTTTCCTCACTTGACATTTGTTCATGAATATCTCATTGCCCCACACGCGAAAGGGATCGAAGCGTGGATCAGTAACGCTCATATATGTACCTACAAGCAACCAGTAAATGTTAGAAGCTAAACTGAGATTGCACAAATGATGTAAAATACAACTACCTATGTTCCTAAGTACAAGTATTTTTTTTAGATTTCAATATGAACTACATACGGATGTATATAGAATTATAGATATAGTTTAGATTAGAATCTAGATTCACTAATTTTGCTCCTTATGTAGTCTATATGGGAATCTCTAAAAATACTTATATTTAGGAATAGATGGTGTATAAGACATGGGATGCAGCTAACTTCAGCGGCAAACAACAACATCACCCATTGTAGCCCTGTGTAAGCACATGCAAAGCCAGTGTTAACTACAACAGGGTTAACATCCACCAAAAATAGCAAATGGAAATAAAACGGCAGCATCTGTAGTGATATCTTCATTGCGAAAGAGTAGCACGGTAGCAAAGGGACGGATTAAAAAATGGATACAACTGTTAATTGCAACAGGCTTAACAACATCATAATTCATGTTTTGTAAGTTTGTAGCCATTGAAATACAACTCTTTAAAAATGGATACAACTGTTGCAAAAGGCTTAACGGCCATTGAAACTGGTACTGATAAAAATGCAATCGGCAGAGTTAAACATCACAGGGCAGGTGCTGCCAGAGCAGATAATGGCCCAGCTGTCTATAAAAAGGTAGGGAAAATAGCTAAAACGTGTTAGGCATGTTTACTACAACATGCTTAATACATCGACCATACAAAATATAGCCATTAATTTCAACTAGTATTGGTAAGATTGAACTGGTGAGTACATACTTGCTAAGTCCTGAGAGGTAGTTGCTGGGGCACTTCATCTTGGCCAGAGCCTGCCCAAAGTCAGCGGCAACGAAGACGAGCTGTTCCTCTGGGTCGAAGCGTGGATCAGTGCCACTGACATGTGTACCTACAGGCAACCTGTAAATGTAGAAGTTAAATTGCAATTGCACAAATGATGTGAAATATTGTAAGACATGGGATGCAGGTAACCTCGCCGGCAAACAACAGCATCGGCCGTTATAACCCTGCATAAGTACATGGACAGGCATGTTAAGTACAACAGGGTTAGCATCCAGCAAAAATAGCAAATGGGCAGTATCTCTAGTATATCTTCATTGCAGAGAGTAGCATGGTAGAAAATGGACAGATTAAAAAAATGGATACAACTGTTAATTGCAATAGGCTTAACAACATCTTAAGTCATGTTTTGTAAGTTTGTAGCCATTGAAATACAACTCTTTAAAAATGGATTCAACTGTTAATTGCAACAGGCCTTAACATTGAAACCGGTACTGATAAAAATGCAATTGGCATAGTTAAACATCACAAGGCAGGTGTTGCTAGAGTAGAGAATGACCCAGATGTCTATAAAAAGGTAGGGAAAGTAGCCAAAATGTGTTAGGCATGTTTACTAGAACATGCTTAATACATCAACCGTATAGAACATAGCCATTAATTGCAACTGGTATTGGTGACTACATACTTGCTAAGTCCCGAGAGGTAGTTCCTGGGGCACTTCATCTTGGCCAGAGCCCGCCCAAAGTCAGCGATGGCGGAGGCGAGCTGTTCCTCCGGGTTGAAGCATGGATCAGTGCCCACTGACATGTGTACCTACAGGCAACCAGTAAATGGTAGAAGTTAAACCACAATTGCAAAAATGATGTGAAATACTGTAAGACATGGGATGTAGCTAACCTCGACGGCAAATAACAGCATCGGTCGTTATGACCCTGCGTAAGTACATGGACATGCATGTTAAGTACAACAGGGTTAGCATCCACTAAAAATAGCAAATGGGCAGCATCTCTAGTGATATTCTGAGTCATGTATTGTAAATTTGTTGCTGGTATTGGTGAAATTGAGTTGGACACGATAATATTTGAACATCACACAGTGTGCAGTACTGAAATAAACAAGGCACGAACATGCTTAATACATCAACTGTACAAATCATAGTCGTTGTAAGTGGTATTGGTAAGAATTAGCTGGTCAGATCTTACATGTAAAGTACTGGGGGGTAGTCGCTAGGGCACTTCATCTAGGCCAGAGCCTGCACCATGTCGGCGGTGGCGGCAGAGCCGAGGTGTTCCTCCCGGTCAACACGCATAGCGGCCATCACGCTATGGACTGCCATCAGCTCCTGGCGGTGGGGATTTGGAGGCATGAGGATGTTTCGCATGCGCCATTTAAGCAATCAGGGCGGGGCCATAATAGAGATCGGTGGGTTACCTGACTGGATCCGAGCAGAACGTAGATGTGGTTGAAGCTGTGGTTGCGGCGGTGGTGGTCTGAGATGCCGGTAGGGGGAGGCACGAGGGGGGGGGAGGATACTGAGGGTGGGGATGTGGTTGGAGGAATAAATTCTGAAATCGCGTGCCTAATGAAAATTTCGTGGCGAAACATGAAACTTGGGCGTGGGAAACACACGACGCAGATAAGCGCGTAAAATACCCGTGTGCGAGAAAAAAGAAAGTTGGCAGATCCCGTCTCCAAAAAAATGTACACATGTAGTTGATTTTTTTTGGTCAATGGTACGCCTGATTTATTAGAAAACATCGCACAGGTAACTGACTTATGGATCATTAATGCAAAAAAATGCAGACGGGTACGGCATAGAAACCGTGTGTTTTGTGATCTTCTAATGATTAACGCAAAAAAGCACACTGGCACACATGCTAATCAACGCTCAAATCCCTCAAAGGATGCTCTTATCGACATTGTACGTTAATACTACAAACTTAAACTACTTCTCACATGCTGCCATCGGGGCATGCTGGCCAGACGCCGACGTTCTCCTTCCCATCCTTGTAGGACGCAGCCCACCATGCTTCGATCTCCGCCAAGCTCTCCTCATCATGGCGTGCGTCCTCTTTTTTCTTGCGGCGGCGGGACTCTCTTTTCTTGACTGCTTTCTGCCTTTTTCCGCTCCTTCTGTACGGCTTTGGCCGCCTATAGATCCACCACCCATTCGGCCGTGGCAGCCTCAAAGTCCGCCCATGTAACTGTCTGGCTGCCGCCGGCAATGAACTCGGCACGGCGAGATGCCATCGCTTCCTTACCATGTGTGCGGTCGCGGGCAGCGAGAAACACGGCTCGGCGGGATGCCATCGCTTCCTTACCAGTTACTGTGTGTCGCGGTGCCATGGACGACACCTGCAGAGAGCTCTGGGACAAAGGGGTCGGACAGCCGTACAGTGCGGTGGTATTCAAGAGCTCAAAGACAAACGACAACACAAATGGGGATTCTCTTACAATTTTGCGCGTTCATTGTTGCACACGGTTCATCTCCACCGCTTCCGGAAATAGTGTGCACTGAGCCTATTGTGCGTTGCGTTATGATTGGCCGGAACCCCAGCCACGCGGATCGCGCATGTGCACCGTAGGATGCACCGCGATCGAACGGCAATACACGTCCCTCACATCACACCCATGCAGCTGTAGCTGGATTGGATTTATATGCGCTAAATGCCTAGAAATGCACATAATCCCCTAAATATGGTAAACGAGCCCGAAAAAATGCCAAATTGGAACACAGTGATTTGCAGGGTGAATGTTCGTCGTAGAAAAGAAACTCCAAGGCAAAGAACAAAGAAAATTTGGATTTCCCTTCAATCTTGGTGATTTCCCTCTCGAAAGCATGGAACTTCTTTGGTGATGGTTCGATTTATGAAGGGCATGCATGATGACATAAGCCAAACCTTCTCAAATTTTTACCAGGGCATGGTGAGGTCATACCATGGCACACCATACTAGGCATCATGTTTTTCAAGCATTTATTTCATTTTTCTATAGTTGAAAACTCAGTAAACAAACATTTGTGGTTGACTATTGCCACACATTTCATTGAAATATATGTCCATTCCTTGTAAAAGGCATATGAATTTACTAAATGGCACGAGCATGGTTTTCCAGGCCGTTCTTGTGCACCCTTTCATGCACCGATTGTTTCAACTTGAATTGTGTGCATTAATGCCTAGGAAATGCACATAATCCCCTAAATATGGTAAATGAACCCGGAAGAGTGCCAAATTTGAACACGGTGATTTGCAGGGTGTATGTTCATCGTAGCAAAAAAACTCGTGGACAAAGGACAAAGGAAATTTGGACCCCCTTCAATCTTGGTGATTTCCCCCTTGAAACCATGAACCTTCTTCGGTGATGATTCGATTTATGAAAGTCGTTCATCACGACATAAGGAAAACATTCTCCATTTTTTACCAGGGCATGGTGAGGCCATATCATGCCACCACGCCAGGCGTCATGTTTTCCAACCATATGTTTCATTTATTGTATAGCTGTTAACCCAGTAAACGACGCATTTACGGTTGACTATTGCCACACATTTCCTTGAAATATCTGCCCATTCCTTGTAATAGGTATGAGAATGTACTAAATAACACGAGCATGGTTTTCTAGACCATTCTTGTGCGCCTTTTCATGCACCGATTGTTTGAATTTGAATTATGTGCATTAAAGCCTAAAAATGCACATAATGCCATAAATATGGTAAATGAGCCCGAAAAAATTTCAAGTTTGAACACATTGCATTTTTGAGG
>NC_041382.1:35863627-35864081 GCF_002162155.2 Triticum dicoccoides
TTGGAAAAAAACTGAATGGCAAACTAGGATGGAAATTTGGATTCCCCTTCAATCTTGGTGATTTCCCTCTCAAAAGCATTGAACTTCCTTGTTGATGGTTCGATTTATGAAGGGCGTGCAAGATGACATAAAACAAACCTTCTCAGCTTTTAACCAGGGCACGGTGAGGCCATACCATGGCACCATTCCAGGCATCTTGTTTTTCAAGCACGTGTTTCATTGTTCTATAGTTGATAACCTAGTAAATGACGCGTTTGTGGTTGACTATTGCCACGCATTCCATTGAAATATCTGCCCATTCCTTGTAAAAGGCTCGAGAAATTACTAAATACCACGAGTATGGTTTTCCCAGACCGTTCTTGTGCACCTTTTCAAGCACCAATTGTTTGAATTTGAATTATGTGCATTAATGCCCACAAAATGCACATAATCTCCTAAATATTGTAGATGAACC
>NC_041382.1:35866305-35867084 GCF_002162155.2 Triticum dicoccoides
ATAGCAACAATAAGTATTTTGTTGTAAGTAGAAACAAAATAAAATAAATAAAGCAACAAAGGAAACAAAAAAAGAGTTTTCAGATTTGAAAACTAATGGCACTAACAGAAAGTTTATAATTTTTCTAAAACTAAAAGCAAAAAGAATTAAAAAATAAAGAAAAAACAACAAAAACTAAATAATGCAGAAAACAGAACAAAAAACTGAAAATAAAAATAAAAATAGCAACAATAAGTATTTTGTTGTAAGTAGAAACAAAATAGAATAAATAAAGCAACAAAGAAAACAAAAAAAGAGTTTTCAGATTTGAAAACTAATGGCACTCACAGAAAGTATATAATTTTTCTAAAACTAAAAGCAAAAAGAATTAAAAAATAAAGCAAAAAACCAAAACCAAAATAAACCAAAACCAAAATAAACTAAATAAAGCAACAAATAAAACAAAAAAAATGCCACCTACTGGGCCCCCACGGCCTGAATACGACTAGAAACCCTATGGGCCAGGATTCAGGCCCGTGGAAGGCCAGTAGGCCCACAGGCACAGATGGCAGTGTTAGGCTCGAAAGCCTGCTTTAGAGAGGAGCTCGAGAGGGGAGCCGCACCGCACCTTATAAACTGGTGCGGCTCCCTCTCAACTAGCGAGGTGGGACTAAACATTTGGCGCGGGGCAGCACAAGGCTTTTGGTCCCGGTTGGTGGCACCAACCGGGACTAAAGGGGGGCATTAGTCCCGGTTCGTGGAACCAACCGGGACTAATGCACGAACCGGGACTAATGCCC
>NC_041382.1:35867677-35870797 GCF_002162155.2 Triticum dicoccoides
GGATAGGTTTGCAAGAATATAAAGAGCACGTAAATAAAAACTAGGGTTGTTTTAGGTAAAGATGCAATAAAGTTAGTATGGCGAGTGTGGAAAAGTGGTGGTAGGAGTTGGGAAATTGTCCCTAAGCAATTGACTACTTTACTAGACCGATAGCAGGTTTTATGTGGGAGAGGCCACTGCTAGCATGTCATCCCTGACTTGGAATTCTATGCACTTATCATTGGAACTATTAGCAAGCATCCGCAACTACTAATGTTCATTAAGGTAAAATCCTTCCATGGCATTAAGATATATTGGTCCCCTTTCAATCCCGTATGCATCAATTTCTATGCTAGGTTGAAGCTTCTATCACTCTTGCCCTCCAATACATAATCCTATATTATTGGCACCAAAGGACAGCAACATAACCATAAGCAAATTAAACCAATCATAGCAATTCACCAATTACCAATAGGACAACGAAAATCTACTCAGACATCATAGGATGGCAACACATCATTGGATAATAATATGAAGCATAGAGCATCATCTTCAAGTAGAGGGTACAGCAGGTTGCGGGGGAGTGGACTGCTGTAGATAGATGGGGGAAGGTGATGAAGATTTTGGTGAAGATGATAGAGGTGTTGGTGTAGATCGCCGTCACACGATGATGGCCCCGGCGGCGTTCCGGCGCCACCGAGAGAGAGGGGGAGATGGCCCCCTTCTTCTTCTTCTTCCTTGACCTTCCCCTAGATGGGAGAAGGGTTTACCCCCTGGTCCATGGCTTCCATTGCGGTGGAGGGGTGAGAGCCCCTCCGAGATTGGATATGTCTATTTGTTTCTGCATTCCAGATTCTGGCCTTTCACTGTTTCTTATATTCCCGGAGATCCATAACTCTCATTGGGCTGAAATTTTAACACGATTTGTATCCGGATATTGGCTTTCTTGCGGGGAAAGAAGGGTACCAACCGCCTTACGGGGTGGCCACGAGGGTCAAGGGTGTGCCCACCCCCTGGGGCGCGCCCCTGCCTCGTGCCCCCCTCGGGCATCGTCTCGCGTTAATTCTTCTTCCCAAAAAGCACATATAATCCAAAAAAATCTCCGTAAGTTTTTATCCCGTTTGGACTCCATTTGATATGGATTTTCTGTGAAACAAAAAACATGCAACAAACAGGAACTAGCACTGGGCACTGGATCAATATGTTAGTCCCAAAAATAGTATAGAAAGTTGCCAAAAGTATATGTAAGTTGTATAATATTGGCATGGAACAATCAAAAATTATAGATACGACAGAGACACATCAACCGACATTCTAGACTCTGGTCGACTGGGGTTTTCTGCGGGATTGGGCCGGGGATTTTTCTCATTGAGAAGGTAATCAACTTAGCGAAATATTCCACTAGTAGAAAACAGGGCTTTCGTCCAGGCCAGTTTAGCCCATTAGTCCCGGTTCAATCCAGAATCGGGACCAATGGAGCTATTTGCCCCGGTTCGTGAGCCCAGGGGGCCGGCCGGGCCACGTGGGCCATTGGTCCCGGTTCGTCCGGACCTTTTGGTCCCGGTTGGTGGGACGAACCGGGACCAATGGTCCTGGCTCCTGGCCCACCACTATTGGTCCCGGTTGGTGGCATGAACCGGGACCAAAGGGTTACCTTTAGTCCCGGTTCATGCCACCAACCGGGACTAAAGATTTTAGTCCCACCTCGCCAACAGAAGGGCGCCCACACCTGTTTATAAGCCCGTCCCTCTCTGTGTTGTTGATCTCCTCTCAAAGTGAAAATAGATGCACCTATAGAGGAAATTGGACCTAAATTTATAAATAGAAATTGATTATGAATTTATGTTTAATTTTCTCTATAAGTGCATCTATGTTCACTAACAGAGAAGTTTTTATTTTTTGTGACCTAAAAGAAAAAAGAAATCACCAAAAAAACTGTAAGTATTTATTTCTAAGTAGAACTGAAAAAATAATGGCACTAGTAAAGTTAATCACAAACTTCAAATTCACACAAATTTCAAAGAATTCAATTTAACTATTCACACAAATTTCAAAGAATTAAAAAATAAAGCAAAAAACCAAAAGAAAATAATTAATGCAGAAAACAAAACAAAAAAACTGGAAAAAACTAAAAATAGCAACAATAAGTATTTTATTGTAAGTAGAAACAAAATAAAATGAATAAAGCAACAAAGAAAACAAAAAAAGAGTTTCCAAATTTGAAAACTAATGGCACTAACAGAAAGTTTATAATTTTTCTAAAACTAAAAGCAGAAAGAATTAAAAAATAAAGCAAAAAACAAAAGAAAATAAATAATGCAGAAAACAGAACAAAAAACTGAAAAAAAAAATAAAAATAGCAACAATAAGTATTTTGTTGTAAGTAGAAACAAAATAAAATAAATAAAGCAACAAAGGAAACAAAAAAAGAGTTTTCAGATTTGAAAACTAATGGCACTAACAGAAAGTTTATAATTTTTCTAAAACTAAAAGCAAAAAGAATTAAAAAATAAAGAAAAAACAACAAAAACTAAATAATGCAGAAAACAGAACAAAAAACTGAAAATAAAAATAAAAATAGCAACAATAAGTATTTTGTTGTAAGTAGAAACAAAATAGAATAAATAAAGCAACAAAGAAAACAAAAAAAGAGTTTTCAGATTTGAAAACTAATGGCACTCACAGAAAGTTTATAATTTTTCTAAAACTAAAAGCAAAAAGAATTAAAAAATAAAGCAAAAAACCAAAAGAAAAATAAACCAAAACCAAAATAAACTAAATAAAGCAACAAATAAAACAAAAAAAATGCCACCTACTGGGCCCCACGGCCTGAATACGACTAGAAACCCTATGGGCCAGGATTCAGGCCCGTGGAAGGCCCAGTAGGCCCACAGGCACAGATGGCAGTGTTAGGCTCGAAAGCCTGCTTTAGAGAGGAGCTCGAGAGGGGAGCCGCACCGCACCTTATAAACTGGTGCGGCTCACTCTCAACTAGCGAGGTGGGACTAAACATTTGGCGCGGGGCAGCACAAGGCTTTTGGTCCCGGTTGGTGGCACCAACCGGGACTAAAGGGGGGCATTAGTCCCGGTTCGTGGAACCAACCGGGACTAATGCACGAACCGGGACTAATGCCCCCCTTT
>NC_041382.1:35870918-35901194 GCF_002162155.2 Triticum dicoccoides
GAAAAAGGAAAAAAGAAGAGGAAGAAAGGAGAAGAAGAGGGGATAGGAAGAAGAGGAGAAATAAATAAGAAGAAGAAAAAAGAAGAAAAAGAAGAGGAGAAGAAGAAAAGAATAGAGGAGAAGAAGAAAAAATAGAAAAATTTCTATTTTTTCTTCTTCTCCTCTATTCTTTTCTTCTTCTCCTCTTTTTTTTCTTCTTGTTTTTCTTCTTCTTCTTCCTTCTTCCTCTTTTCTTCCTTTTCCTTATTTTCCTTTCTCGAGGGATAAGAAGAAAAGAAGAGGAGAAGAAGAAAGAAAGGAATAGAGGAGAAAGAAGAAACTTTGACACGAGGGGGGGGGTACCGATACCCCCTCCCTGATAACATTATTTTCCCATGTATATGTATGTTGCGTCGTTGTCGATATAACGAGGGTGTCGAGGATCGCCGAGCGGTCGAGGGTCGGGAACTAGGGTAGAGGGTCGAGGGTCGTTAAGGGGTCAAGGGTCGAAGGTTTTAGGGTCGAGGGTTCCTATAGTGTAAAAGTATTGAAGAAATCCAATAGCTTGTGGGCGTCGATGCCCACGTCGATGCCCACGTCACGTGTGGGACATAGATGTACTGTTCAACGCCGACCCCCTCCCGATAGCTTCAACACGTGGGGGGGTCGATATTACCCCCTCCTAGCTTGAAGCGTTCTCGAGGCCACCCCCTAACCCTTGAAGCATTGTCGAGGCCACCCCAAACCCTAGACGAATCCTTATTGTGATTAGCTAGCTAGTTCTACGTTTGCCACTAATATATCCATATCTGTCATGTTTGAATAATAATTGCCATGTTGTAAATATTTGTAGAAACTATGGACACCCCCCGAGACGAAGCACAAGAAGCATTGTTGAGGGACATAATCGCAGAAGGAAGTGATGCCCTCTCGATGTTTCTCAACGACAACGATGGTCTGGAAGGAGAGGGTGAAGAAGCAGCTGGCCCTCTCCTCATTGATTTACATGGCTCCGATGACCCAATGCCGGTGCAAGAAGGAGAGGGTGAAGAAGTAGACCATGAGGACGGCTCCGGTGATCACCAAACCGAGTCCGGCCAGGTATATATATTAGTTAAGCCTCTGCTGACTAGCTAATTGATGCATTCATTGTTTTGGTATGTACACATATTAATTAACTCTCGTCTTTGTTCTTTTTTCTAGCCCTCCGGATCGAGCACAACTTTGGTAAAGAGACGAGGCCCGAAGAAAAAGTTGAGCTCGGATGAAAAGTTTGAGATCATACAAATCGCGCGCGACGGCCAACCGATTGAACCCTACCGGACAAAGAAGGCATTTGTTGCTTAGTGTGGGGTTCTGGTTAGGGACAAGATCCCGATCAGCATCCAGCAATGGTATAAGCCTAAGAACGAAGACCCTGAGGTGTCTTATGTCAATGAGATGCAGAAAGAGAATCTTTGGACTGAGCTGAAGTCAAATTTCACCCTACCGCCGGAGGATGATCCGGAGAAGCCAGTTATAGAGCCATTAATCAAGTCTTTTGCTCTGAGGAAGATGGCAGACCTATTCAGGAATTGGAAGAAAGACCTCAATAGGTATGTCGAAAAAAATGAGATACCAGAATTCATTGGCAAATATGAGAAGATCAGAGATGACTGGCCCGCATTTGTGGCCCACAAGACATCGGAAAAGAGTAAAAAAATGTCGGCGACAAACAAGAGAAATGCTGAGAAGAAGAAGCTTCACCATCGCACGGGGTCAGGTGGCTACCTCGTAGCCCAGCCTAAGTGGGCCAAGGCTGAGAATGATCTGCTTGATAAAGGGATCGAACCAGAGACAATGAACTGGCCAAAACGTTGCCGGACTTGGTTCTTTGGGGTCGGCGGATCCTTGGACCCTATAACAGGGAAGTGCATTTGGACGGAGGAACAATTGGACATACCAGTCAAGAAGCTTCAGCAATATATCGAAGCAGCGCAGCAAGGGACGTTCGTTCCAGACAGGGAGAAGGACGAGCTCACAATGGCCCTCGGCAATCCTGAGCACCCTGGACGGACACGAGGCACGCCAGGCTCCGTTTTGTGGAAGGCTGGATTTCCGGACGCAGGGGGTTACAAAACCCACGAGAGGAGGAAGAAACTGGAGCAGAGCCAACTGCAGTCGCTGCACGAAAGGGTAATGGGGCTAGAGGAACGAGAAGCAGATCGCAGCAAACGACCTGCCGAAGCTTCCCCCGAAGCTACCCCGCCATCTCAGCGGAAAAGCAGCATGGCTTCCACCGAGCTGCTTCAGCCAGAGCATGCCTTGACGGCTCCTGCCAGCTATCCCGTGGATGCTATCACGGATGCTGAAAATTGCCACCTTATGGCGCAATGGAGCAATTTGAAGGTCAAGGCGGCTGTTGGCTTTGTTTATCCTACTAAACCCGACTCAACTTTTCACTGCCGGCCGATTCCAGAAGGATATGCTAAGGTGATGGTCGATGAAATAACGGAGGGATTTGAGGACCTCCGGCTTGACCACCCTACCGGTGAAGGGGAGTATCGGCTGGGTTCTGCTCTGAAGACTCCATGCCTATGGAGGAAGGATCTCATCAACCTTCCGAACTGGACGCCTCCGCCTCCTCCTCCTCCTCCGGCGAGTCAGGGCACTGCGCCTCCTCCACCGGAGAGTGACGATCAGGGCACTCGGCCCGCTCCTTCTCCGGCGCGTGGCGGCACTCCGCCTCCTTCTCCGCCTGCGCCGGCGCGCCTGAGCAGCCAGCCTCCTCCTTCTCCGCCTCGTCAGCAAGGGCGGAAGAGACCCGCCGCCGCTCCGGCTTCTACGGCGCGTCGCAGTCCTTCTCCTCCACCTCGTAAGCAAGGAAAGAAGACATCCGCTCCGTCTACTCTGCCGGCATCTAGCAGTACAGCCAAAGGCGGGAGGAGATACAGATTCGGTCCTTCTCTGAAGACTCCAGAGAAGTTACCGTACGAGAGGAGCGAGGAGGAAAACGCGAAGATCACGCAGACCGAAGTGGATGACTGGTTTCAAGGGTTGAAAGCAAAGAGACATCTACCTCCGGAGGAGAAGGTAGATCCGGTGAAAGGGAAGCGCGCTCTGGCTGCCCTGACAAAACCACCCAAGTCTCCGCCGAAAGGCAACTATGAGCGCATTATTGGAAAGGCATTTGCCGAAGCGGAGAGGTCGGGAAGTACTAAAAGTGATCAAAGGATGAAAGAACGACGAGCTGGGAAACAAATTGCCCAGCTCGGCGAACAAGCGAAGCAATCGTGCCCCCCGCTCAAGGTGCCTGCTAGCGACATCGTCGATTCGAGGATGGTGCCCGGTTATGGCAATCCTGCAAATTACCTGCCCGACGATGTACATTATGATATCTTGGAGGTGCAGATACAAAGATACGAGTACGGGAAGCCTCTCGTCAAAGATGAAAGTTCTTTATCAATGATGATGCGAAGATTGCATGATTGGTACATGAAAACCTGCAAAGAGTCTGAGGGGAGGAATACTTTGTATATGAGAGTTAAAAAGGAGCATGACCTCCTTGGAATTGAACTGTTGCCTATTCCATTTGAGGAGTTCTATCAGTTTTTCAATAAATTGGCCATCGATAAAGCAACGGTCACCTCCTACTGTCTGTAAGTAGTACTACTTCCGTCATTAAGTCTCTCTATATAACTCAGCCCTTTCATTTGCATGTATTTATAATTATCCTCACTATATTATGCAGATTGAAGATCGCCGAATTGAAGAAAAGACAAGTGGGAGATATTGGGTTCATTAACACGTATCTCATAGATGCAACTGAGGTTCAATATCGTGCCCAAGAAACCGAGGCCAACTTGCTACGATCGTTGGAAATAAATGAACACAAAGATATAATACTCTTTCCTTACAACTTCAAGTGAGTGTTACTGTCTTGTGGCATATTCGGTTTCCTTATTAGTCCAGGGTATAGTAATGTAATATTGATGAGTTATGCATGTGTGCGCAGCTACCACTATATTCTCCTAGAGATTAAGCTTGAGAAGGGAGTAGTAACTGTCTTAGACTCCAAGCGAAAAGATCCCAAGGAGTATGCGGACATGACTGAAATGCTCGAGAAGTAAGTTAAATCGATCATTATCCACCATATCAGCAACTTAATTTGTTCATTTCTGATATCAAGTAATTGTTTTCTTTGTATGGCAGGGCTTGGAGAAAATTCACCAAAAAAGCTCCGGGACTACCGAAGAAGCTGCAATTTAGGCACCCGAAAGTAAGTACTATATAGTAGCATATTCCAGGCATCTCCTAGTGATTCAAGCGCTAGTTTCATCAATACCATTTAGCATGCTTGCTAATTATCAGTTTGATTGACCTCTATTTCTTGTAAAGTGGTTGTGGCAGGAACAAGGGAATGATTTCTGTGGATACTACATTTGCGAGTCCATCCGCCACACGACCTGTGAGCGGGGCTACTCTGACAAACAATATGAAGTGCGTAAATAACAATATTCACAATTTTATTTTATTACCATCATTTGTGTTGAGTTTCATTCATTCATATATATATATATATATATATATATATATATATATATATATGTATTGACCCCCTTCTTAAAATTAGATGTTTCGGATGCGGGATGAACTCCTAGCACCAGATCGCATGCGAGCAATTCAAGAGGAATTGGCGGCATTCTTTCTTGACCACGTGATCGCTGAAGACGGAGAATACTATGTGGACCACGCGTCCGTATTTTAGGAGATTATATATTTGTAAAAGATAATTGTTGTATATATGTAGCCGATAGTGTCGGATAGATATACGAGAACTTGTTTGTTCGACCAATCTCTCGGAGAAGGAGAGGTGGTCGATATCACTTCTCTCTGTATGCATATATGTTCATGACGATCTTCTGTTTGCTTACTAGCTAGCTAGCGTGTCTAGCTAGTCCTCTCTATACGTATGTATGTATGGTACGTAGCGTCGACCAAGCACGGACAAAAGAGAGGACACTTCTCTCTATTAATTAGCTAGCTATAGCACAATATATGAAACACCTAAATTAACCCCCCAAAACCCCCCAACCCCCCCCCCCTTCAAAAAAAACAAAAACCACAGCCACATAAACGCTGACGCGTGGATGCCTATTGGTCCCGGTTGGTGCCACCAACCGGGACCAAAGGCCCTCCTGCCTGGGCTCAGGGGACAGGCCACGTGGAGGCCCTTCTGTCCCGGTTCTGGATTGAACCGGGACTAAAGGGGGGAGGCATTAGTACCGACCCTTTAGTCCCGGTTCACCAACCGGGACTAAAGGCCCTTACCAACCGGGACAATAGGCCCTTTTTCTACTAGTGTTCACTCATCTCTTATCGCAGTTAGTCCGTCGCTGTTACTCAACCGGCAGAAATCATCATGGAATCATTTTTTGTTCTAGCTGATTCGTGGGTGTTCATTCATGTGTCCACAATGCAAGCACAAATCGGGCAACTGTGGTCGTGGCCAGTCAAAAACGAAGTTCTATTTCACCATTCCGGATGACTTCAGGGAGCGCTCGGTATGTTCAATCTCAACCTACCACGGTCGGCATGGCCTAAATTTGTGAACATATACCGTCTGTTGCTACATGATCTATATATTTGCATCAAATCTTTGTTACATTATCTATTTTTAATTTTATATTTTTGTATTTTGCTTTCATCTATATATTGATCTGTTCTATCAGTTACTCCCATATTTGCATCTTGCTCTGTTATTTCAGTATATCTAGTTTATGATCTAATTTTCATTTCAAGCAGTACATCCCTTACTTTGCAAGAATAGGAGTAGAAGGAAATCTTGGGCTTTACTTTGTTGATGACTCCCAGGATGTCATATTGACAACGCAACATGGATTTACAATGACGGTTAGCGTAAAACTTGATAAAGTTGGTCACTCATATTTTAATGCGGACCTTTGGAGAAAAATGTCTAAGTGTTATGAACTGAAAGCTGGCAATAAAATTGTAGTGCGTGCACCACAGCCTGGTCTAATTAACATGGATATTTACTTCCTCAACGTCATCAGCTGATCAAAGTCTGATCGAGGTTAGTGTCCTTTCAACTTTCTCCATGTTGTCATATTACTTAGCAAAATCGGGGTATTTGTTCTGACTAATTGATCACTATTTAAGCAACCAATTGTGATTTCATATTCTGACTCCGTTCCTAGGCAGTAACAAATTCTATTTACCAATTTATGTGCACTATATATTCTTCTGCCATGTTCTGAATAAATAATACCTTTCCACCTTTTAAGCAGGATATGTTGGATGCATAGTGAACAATCTATATGTTACTAAGTGTACCAAATTTCATTGGAAGGACTTGAAGCATGTCGTAAACTTTGTTGATAACCTGACAGAGATAGCGCACCATATGAACGCTGGATTTTAGATGGGATTAATTAGACCTATGGTGTACACACTGAACAAGACCAATTGTGTGCACAAAACGCCTGTTAAAAGTCTTATTTTAATGTTGATGCTCATAAACTATATATATCTTCAACGATATGTTACCATTGGTTTTTATTCTACATGTCAATAGAAATTGCCCCTGTAGCAGTTCCTGGATCGATTTCCTGGCGTGGTCGAATTACACTTGTGCCTGCTAATAACGCCAAAGTGATTGCAAGGTACTGCATTTCCCACAGAAATGGAACCGTTCAAATTAACAAGTTCTCGCTTCTCGTGGCAATGCATCCATATTGGAAATTGGAGATACTATTCTACTCATGCTCTACCAAGGCACAGGAGGGCTCTTCCTTTTCATTAACGAGATGTCGAGTCGCCGTGATCAAGCTGCTTCTAGCAGATAGTTGTGGTTGTTGGCCCTTAGTCTGTTAAAATATGTTAGCTGTTAATTACTATATATGTTAAGTATGTAGATATGGACCATATGGTTGTTGGCCCTTAGCCTCTTAAAATGTGATAGTTGTTACTATGTTATGTATATAGATATGGACCATATGGTTGTCAAAACCGTGTTACGAAGATCCTCCTTTTGTCGAATAGTGTAACCACTATATATATGTTACTCAAATGTTGTTACCCAAATTCATAAATTTTCATAGTAAATATTAGTATCGTATACAGTTCATTGAGTTTAAGCATGTGCCCGATGTCCAGAAGGCATTTGCATATTAACTATTCATATTGTAAATTCACACACATGTTAACATAAGAAAACGTATGTGTAACATACTAATCATCGCACACGAGTATTCGCAGACGCATCGTGTGCGATACTCCTAGCCACCGCAAGCAACTAGTTTGCATTTTTCAAAGTTTTTTATACACACAGAATCGCACATGAACTAACTGTATTAACCGTTTGTGTTGTAATTTTTCATCGCAAACTGTTCATCCGAGTCAGCTGTTTGCCACGTATCACACACATCTTGTTTACACAACTCGTTTGTGTTCTTTTGGCTCATCGCAAACAGTTTATCCATGTAAACTGTATGTCACATATCACGCACATCTTGTTAAGTTTAACCGTTTCTTTTGTGTTCCCTAATCGAAAACAGTTCATCCGAGTGAACCATATGCCATATATCGCACACACATTGATATGGCAGCATGTTTCTGTTGTTCTACCTCATCGCAAATAGTTCGAATGGATTAACCGTGTGCCCTGCATCGCACACACATTGATATGGCTACCCATTTCTATTGTTCTGCCTCATCACAAACAGGTTGCATGGATTAACTGTGTGCCCTACATCACACACGCAACTAAAATCTGAACCGTGTTTGATGGCTCGGCCATTGCAAACTTTTTGCACCTTTTTTGACGGTTTTTACACCACCGTTTGTGATTAATGCATCGCACATAGTTTCGGCAAAGGTCTCTGATCGTAGTGTCATGTTAGCAGTATCCTGCAGTAGTGTTCCTTTCCCCTTTTTCTATTTCTTTCATTTTTATTTACTTTTCTATATGTTTTTCATTTTATTTTATTTTCATTAGTAGTAGCGCTTTCCGCATAAAACACGCTGGTACAACCATCTTAGTAGCAGCGCGCTTTGAACCAGATCGCTACTACTATTCCTAGCCTACCGAGAATAGTCTGGCTAGTGGTAAATAGCAGTAGCGCTTCTTTTTGACTGGTGCTACAGGTAAGTGCTACCTCTTGAGCACTGTGTTGGTTTTCCCTTGAAGAGGAAAGGGTGATGTAGTAAAGCAGCGTAAGTATTTCCCTCAATTTTTGAGAACCAAGGTATCAATCCAGTAGGAGGCCACGCACGAGTCCCTCACACCTACACAAACAAATAAAATCCTCGCAACCAACACAATAAAGGGGTTGTCAATCCCTTCACGGTCACTTACAAAAGTGAGATATGATAAGATAATATTTTTGGTATTTTTATGATAAATATGCAAAGTAAATAAAGCGAAATAAAAACGGCGCAAGAAATAGCTTGTTAATGGGAGATTAATATGATGGAAAATAGACCTGGGGGCCATAGGTTTCACTAGTGGCTTCTCTCGAGAGCATAAGTATTACGGTGGGTAAACAAATTACTGTTGAGAAATTGACAGAATTGAGCATAGTTATTAGAATATCTAGGTATGATCATGTATATAGGCATCACGTCCGAGACAAGTAGACCGACTCCTGCCTGCATCTACTACTATTACTCCACACATCGACAGCTATCCAGCATGCATCTAGAGTATTAAGTTCAAAAGAACAGAGTAACGCTTTAAGTAAGATGACATGATGTAGAGGGATAAACTCATGCAATATGATATAAACCCCATCTTGTTATCCTCGATAGCAACAATACAATACGTGCCTTGCTGCCCCTGCTGTCACTGGGAAAGGACACCGCAAAATTGAACCCAAAGCTAAGCACTTCTCCCATTGCAAGAAAGATCAATCTAGTAGGCCAAACCAAACTGATAATTCGAAGAGACTTGCAAAGATAACCAATCATACATAAAACAATTCAGAGAAGATTCTAGTATTGTTCATAGATAAACTTGATCATAAACCCACAATTCATCGGTCTCAACAAACACACCGCAAAAGAAGATTACATCGAATAGATCTCCACGAGAATCATCGAGAACTTTGTATTGAGATCCAAAGAGAGAGAAGAAGCCATCAAGCTAATAACTATGGACCCGAAGGTCTGTGGTAAACTACTCACACATCATCGGAGAGGCTATGGTGTTGATGTAGAAGCCCTTCGTGATCGATGCCCCCTCCGACGGAGCTCCGGAAAAGGCCCCAAGATGGGATCTCACGGGTACAGAAGGTTGCGGCGGTGGAATTAGGTTTTTGGCTCCATATCTGGTAGTTTGGGGGTACGTAGGTATATATAGGAGGAAGAAGTACGTCAGTGGAGCAACATGGGCCCCACGAGGGTGGAGGGCGCGCCCCCCTACCTCGTGCCTTCCTGGTTGATGTCTTGACGTAGGGTCCAAGTCCTCTGGATCACGTTCCTTCCAAAAATCACGTTCTCGAAGGTTTCATTCGGTTTGGACTCCGTTTGATATTCTTTTTCTGCGAAACTCTGAAATAGGCAAAAAACAACAATTCTGGGTTGGGCCTCCGGTTAATAGGTTAGTCCCAAAAATAATATAAAAGTGTATAACAAAGCCCATTTATCATCCAAAACAGAATATAATATAGCATGAAGCAATCAAAAATTATAGTTACGTTGGAGACGTATCAAGCATCCCCAAGCTTAATTCCTGCTCGTCCCCGAGTAGGTAAATGAT
Source organism: Triticum dicoccoides (assembly GCF_002162155.2). NCBI lineage: Eukaryota > Viridiplantae > Streptophyta > Magnoliopsida > Poales > Poaceae > Triticum > Triticum dicoccoides. The sequence goes on from NC_041382.1 coordinate 35,880,655, forward strand.
AAAAACAGAATTTTTGATGCGGAATGCTACTTGGTATAATTTTTTTAATGTAACCCTCTTAATTGTGGTATGAATATTCAGATCCGAAAGATTCAAGGTAAAAGTTTAATATTGACATAAAAGCAATAATACTTCAAGCATACTAACTAAGCAACTATGTCTTCTCAAAATAACATGGCCAAAGAAAGTTCATCCCTACAAAATCATATAGTTTAGTCATGCTCCAGTTTCCTCACACAAGAATGCTCTCATCATGCGCAACCCCGATGACAAGCCAAGCAATTGTTTCATACTTTAGTAATCTCAAACTTTTTCAACCTTCACGCAATACATGAGCGTGAGCCATGGATATAGCACTATGGTTGGAATAGAATATAATGATGGGGGTTATGTGGAGAAGACAAAAAAAGAGAAAGTCTCACATCAACACGGCTAATCAACGGGCTATGGAGATGCCCATCGATTGATGTTAATGCAAGGAGTAGGGATTGCCATGCAACGGATGCACTAGAGCTATAAATGCATGAAAGCTCAACAAAAGAAACTAAGTGGGTGTGCATCCAACATGCTTGCTCACGAAGACCTAGGGAATTTGAGGAAGCCCATTGTTGGAATATACAAGCCAAGTTATATAATGAAAAATTCCCACTAGTATATGAAAGTGACAAAACAAGAGACTCTCTATCATGAAAATCATGGTGCTACTTTGAAGCACAAGTGTGGAAAAAAAGGATAATATCATTGTCCCTTTTTATTTTCTTTTTTTTGGGGCCTTCCTTTTTTTATTTGGCCTTTCTCTTTTCTTTTCTTTTTGGGACAATACTCTATGAATGATGATCATCACACTTCTATTTATTTACAACTCAATGATTACAACTCGATACTAGAACAAAGACGACTCTATATGAATGCCTCCGGCGGTGTATCGGGATATGCAATGGACCAAGAGTGACATGTATGAAAGAATTATGAACGGTGGCTTTGCCACAAATACTATGTCAACTACATGATCATGCTAAGCAATATGACAATGATGAATGTGTCATGATGAACAGAATGATAGAAAGTTGCATAGCAATATATCTCGAAATGGTTATGGAAATACCATAATAGGTAGGTATGGTGGCTGTTTTGAGGAAGATATAAGGAGGTTTATGTGTGAAAGAGCTTATCGTATCACGGGGTTTGGATGCACCAGCGAAGTTTGCATCAACTCTCAATATGAGAAAGGGCAATGCGCGGTACCGAAGAGGCTAGCAATGATGGAAGGGTAAGAGTGCGTATAATCCATGGACTCAACATTAGTCTAAAGAACTCATATACTTATTGCAAAAATCTACAAGTCATCAGAAACCAAGCACTACACACATCCTCCTACGGGGATAGATTGGTAGGAAAAGACCACCGCTTGTCCCCGACCGCCACTCATAAGGAAGACAATCAAAGAACACCTCATGTTTCAAATTTGGTACATGATGTTTACCATACGTGCATGCTACGGGACTTGCAAACTTCAACACAAGTATTTCTCAATTTCACAACTACTCAACTAGCACAACTTTAATATCACTACCTCCATATCTCAAAACAATCATCAATCATCAAACTTCTCTTAGTATTCAACACACTCATAAGAAAGTTTTTTACTAGTCTCGAATACTTAGCATATTAGGATTAATTTCCCAATTTAAGAAAATTAACATGTTGTTTAAGACTCTCAAAATAATATTAGTGAAGCATGAGAGAATAATAGTTTCTATAAAACAAATCCACCACCGTGCTCTAAAATATATAAGTGAAGCACTAGAGCAAAAACTATATAGCTCAAAAGATATAAGTGAAGCGCATAGAGTATTCTAATAAATTCCTAATCATGTGTGTTTCTCTCAAAAGGTGTGTACAGCAAAGATGATTGTGGTAAACTAACAAATAAAGAATCAAGTAATACAAGACGCTCCAAGCAAAACACATATCATGTGGTGAATAAAAATATAGCTCCAAGTAAAGTTACCGATGGAAGTAGACGAAAGAGGGGATACCTTCTGGGGCATCCCCAAGCTTTGGCTTTTACGTGTCTTTAGATTATATTGGGGTGCCATGGGCATCCCCAAGCTTAGGCTCTTGCCACTCCTTGTTCCATAATCCATCAAATCTTTTACCCAAAACTTGAAAACTTCACAACACAAAACTTAAAGTAGAAAATCTCGTGAGCTCCATTAGCGAAAGAAAACAAAACACCAATTCAAGGTACTATAATGAACTCATTATTTATTTATATTGGTGTTAAACCTACTTTATTCCAACTTCTCTATGGTTTATAAATTATTTTACTAGCCATAGATTCATCAAAATAAGCAAACAACACAAGAAAAACAGAATCTGTCAAAAACAGACCAGTCTGTAGTAATCTGTAGCTAACGCAAGTTCTGGAACCCCAAAAATTCTAAAATAAACTGCTGGACGTGAGGAATTTATCTATTAAACATCTGAAAAAATAATTAACTAAATATCACTTTCCAAATAAAAATGGCAGCAGTTCTCGTGAGCGCTAAAGTTTCTGTTTTTTACAGCAAGATCAAAAAGACTTTCCCCAAGTCTCCCAAACGGTTCTACTTGGCACAAACACTAATTAAACACAAAAAACACAACCAAAACAGAGGCTAGATAAATTATTTATTACTAAGCATGAGCAAAAAGTAAGGAATAAAAATAAAATTGGGTTGCCTCCCGACAAGCGCTATCGTTTAACGTCCCTAGCTAGGCATAAAAGTGAAGATAGATCTAGGTATTGCCATCTTTGGTAGGAAATCCATAAGGGGCTCTCATAATAGATTCATATGGTAATTTAATTTTCTTTCTAGGGAAGTGTTCCATGCCTTTTCTTAACGGAAATTGGAATTTAATATTCCCTTCCTTCATATCAATAATTGCACGGAAAGGTCTACCAAGAATAATAGGACATGAAGGATTGCAATCTATATCGAGAACAATAAAATCTACGGGCACATAACTCCTATTTGCAACAATAAGAACATCATTAATTCTTCCCATAGGTTTCTTAATAGTGGAATCCGCAAGGTGCAAATTTAAAGAACAATCATCAAAATCACGGAAACCTAGCAAATCACACAAAGTCTTTGGAATCGTGGAAACACTAACACCCAAATCACACAAAGCATAGCATTCATGATCTTTAATTTTAATTTTAATAGTAGGTTCCCACTCATCATAAAGTTTTGTAGAGATAGAAACTTCCAACTCAAGTTTTTTCTTCATAAGATTGCATCAAAGCATCAACGATATGTTTGGTAAAGGTATTTTGACTATAAACATGTGTAGAATTTAGCATGGATTGCAACAAGGAAATACAATATATCAAAGAGCAATTATCATAATTAAATTCCTTGAAATCCAAAATAGTGGGTTCATTGATATTTAAAGTTTTGATCTCTTCAATCCCACTTTTACCAACTTTTGCATCAAGATCTAAAAACTCTGAATTCTTGGAACGCCTTCTAGGTAAATGTGGATCATATTCAGTCCCATCATTATCAAGATTCATATTGCAAAACAAATATTTAATAGGGGACACATCAATAACTTTTAGATCTTCATCTTTATTTTCATAGAAACTAGAAGAACACTTTCACAAAACAATCTTTCTTAGCACGCATCCTAGCGGTTCATTCTTTGCACTCATAAATGGAAATTCTCATGGCCTTGAGAGACTCATTGATATCATGCTTAGGTGAAATAGATCTAAATTTCAAAGAATCAACATCAAGAGAAATTCTATCATCGTTCCTAGCCAATTCATCAACTTTAAGCAATTTATCTTCAAGTAAAGCGTTGAAATTCTTTTGAAAATTCATAAACTCCTTAACACTAGTCTCAAATTCGGAGAGCATCTTATTAAAATTTCCATAAGAATTGTTGTAGGAATTACCATAATTATTGGAGGAATTACTAGGATACGGTCTAGGATTAAAGTTTCCTCTATGCGCGTTGTTACCAAAATTATTCCTACCAACAAAATTCACATCCATAGATTCATTATTATTCTCAATCAAAGTAGACAAAGGCATATCATTGGGATCAGAAGAAACACTTTTATTAGCAAATAATTTCATAAGTTCATCCATCTTCCCACTCAAAACATTAATTTCTTCTATCGCACGCACTTTCTTATTAGTAGATCTTTCAGTGTCCCATTGAGAATAATTAACCATAATATTATCTAGGAGTTTAGTAGCTTCTCCTAAAGTGATTTCCATAAAAGTGCCTCCCGCGGCCGAATCTAAAAGATTTCTAGAAGCAACATTCAATCCGGCATAAAAAAATTATATAACCATCCACAAATTCAAACCATGTGTAGGGCAATTACGTATCATTAATTTCATCCTCGCCCAAGATTGTGTAACATGTTCATGATCAAGTTGCTTAAAATTCATAATATCGTTTCTAAGGGAGACGATCTTAGCGGGAGGAAAATACTTAGAGATAAAAGCATCTTTGCACTTATTCCATGAATCAATACTATTTTTAGGCAAAGATGAGAACCAAGCTTTAGCACGATCTCTAAGCGAAAAAGGAAATAGCTTCAATTTAACAATATCATTATCCACATCTTTCTTCTTTTGCATATCACACAAATCAACAAAGTTGTTTAGATGGGTAGCGGCATCTTCACTAGGAAGGCCGGAAAACGGATCTTTCATGACAAGATTCAGCAAAGCAGCATTAATTTCACAAGATTCAGCATCGGTAAGAGGAGCAATCGGAGTGCTAATAAAATCATTGTTGTTGGTATTAGTAAAGTCACACAATTTGGTATTATCTTGAGCCATCATGACAGGCAAGCAATCCAACACACAAGCAAACAAGAAACGGGTAAAAAGAGGCAAATAGGGAAAGAGAAGGAGGACGGCAGAGAGGGCAAATAAAACGGCAAGGGTGAAGTGGGGGAGAGGAAAACGAGAGGCAAATGGTAAATAATGTAATGCGGGAGATAAGGGTTTGTGATGGGTACTTGGTATGTTGACTTTTGCATAGACTCCCCGGTAACGGCGCCAGAAATCCTTCTTGCTACCTCTTGAGCACTGCGTTGGTTTTCCCTTGAAGAGGAAAGGGTGATGCAGTAAAGCAGCGTAAGTATTTCCCTCAGTTTTTGAGAACCAAGGTATCAATCCAGTAGGAGGCCACGCGCGAGTCCCTCGCACCTACACAAACAAATAAATCCTCGCAAGCAACGCAATAAAGGGGTTGTCAATCCGTTCACGGTCACTTATGAAAGTGAGATTTGATAAATATGATAAGATAATATTTTTGGTATTTTTATGATAAATATGCAAAGTAAACAAAGCAAAATAAAAACAGTGCAAGAAATAGCTTGTTAACGGGAGATTAATATGATGAAAAATAGACCCGAGGGCCATAGGTTTCACTAGTGGCTTCTATCGAGAGCATAAGTATTACGGTGGGTAAACAAATTACTATTAAGCAATTGACAGAATTGAGCATAGTTATGAGAATATCTAGGTATGATCATGTATATAGGCATCACGTCCGAGACAAGTAGACCGACTCCTGCCTGCATCTACTACTATTACTCCATACATCGAGCGCTATCCAGCATGCATCTAGAGTATTAAGTTCAAAAGAATAGAGTAACGCTTTAAGTAAGATGACATGATGTAGAGGGATAAACTCATGCAATATGATATAAACCCCATCTTATTATCCTCAATGGCAACAATACAATAGGTGCCTTGCTGCCCCTACTGTCACTGGGAAAGGACACCACAAGATTGAACCCAAAGCTAAGCACTTCTCCCATTGCAAGAAAGATCAATCTAGTAGGCCAAACCAAACTGATAATTCGAAGAGACTTGCAAAGATAACCAATCATACATAAAAGAATTCAGAGAAGATTCTAATATTGTTCATATATAAACTTGATCATAAACCCACAATTCATCGGTCTCAACAAACACACCGCAAAAGAAGATTACATCGAATAGATCTCCACGAGAATCGTGGAGAACTTTGTATTGAGATCCAAAGAGAGAGAAGAAGCCATCTAGCTAATAACTATGGATCCGAAGGTCTGAGGTAAACTACTCGCACATCATCAGAGAGGCTATGGTGTTGATGTAGAAGCCCTCCATGATCGATGCCCCCTCCGACGGAGCTCCGAAAAAGGCCCCAAGATGGGATCTCACGGGTATAGAAGGTTGCAGCGGTGGAATTAGGTTTTTGGCTCCGTATCTGGTAGTTTGGGGGGTACGTAAGTATATATAGGAGGAAGAAGTACGTCGGTGGAGCAACGTGGGCCCCATGAGGGCGGAGGGCGCGCCGGGGGGGTAGGCGCGCCCCCTACCTCGTGCCTTCCTGATTGATGTCTTGATGTAGGGTCCAAGTCATCTGGATCACGTTCGTTCCGAAAATCACGTTCCCGAAGGTTTCATTCCATTTGGACTCCGTTTGATATATTTTTTCGCGAAACTCTGAAATAGGCAAAAAAATAGCAATTCTGGGCTGGGCTTCCGGTTAATAGGTTAGTCCCAAAAATAATATAAAAGTGTGTAACAAAGCCCATTACTCATCCAAAACAGAATATAATATAGCATGAAGCAATCAAAAATTATAGATACGTTGAAGACGTATCAGTAAGTTTCTGTGTATAAGGTTCTCCCTAATAGTGTATGTTTGTTGGCTCGGGAAAGAGACTGATGTAAATTCCTGTTCCAATGCCACTCTACGATTCCAAGAATGTGTTTCATTCTAGCCTATGTGACTAATGCAGGAAAAAGACTATTTTAAATTCCTGGTTTGGTACCATTATCAATTTAGAGAAGAAAAGAAGCACCCATCCCAGGCATCAAAGCCCACAGAACACAGACTTATCGACAGAAAAGTCTGTGTTCTGTGGGCTTTGATGCCTAGGGTGGGTGCTTCCATTCTGGTCCACTTTTTCATAGGTTCGGCAGGTTCCTCAATCTCCTCCATATCGCCTCCGACGACGACCTCCTCGACCGACGCTCGTTTTGTGCTATTGATTTCCTCCTCGCTGTCGTCTTCATCTTTTCTCCCAACACCCTTTGTCGGAAGAGGTGGCATCAGTGATGGCACGTTCAAGGAGGCAGTGGATGCCATGATTGGAGGGTGGAGAAAGGACGGGGGAGGAAGAAGGCAGCGGGTTGTGGCGCGCGAACCGGCCTAGCAGGGAGGAGCTAGTGGTGGGAGGATGGCCGAAGATGTCCATAGATGGGGACGGAGTTGGAACTTGCTTGCGAATGTTGAAGAAAGGAGGGGTGAGGAAGGAAATGGGGACCTACAGGCAGCGGGTAGTGGCACACGGACAAGCCTAGCAGGGAGGAGCTAGTGATGGGAGGATGGCCGGAGATTTCAATAGATGGGGCTGGACTTGGAACTTGCTCGCGGATGTTGAAGAAAGGAAGGTAATACCTGTAGGTTCCGCGGGCTCCTCAATCTCCACCATAGACGTGCACATCCCCGTTGCTCGCGGCAATCGTGGGCGCGAAGCTCGCGTGGCTCGAGGGACGGCTGGGGCTGTGGGCCTACCCAGACGTGCTGCAGTGGCTCGCGGGGCTTGGCGAGTCGGCCGTGGCGCGGGTGCTACGGACGATCGGTGAGTCCCGGACGTCACCATTCACCTGAACATAAAACAAATTTTTGGAACTTGCTCTGGCAGATTGGCTTTTGTGAGACTATACTGATGCACGGACAAGCCTAGCAAGGAGGAGCTGGTGGTGGGAGGGAGGATGGCTGGAGATGTCCATAGATGGGGCTGGACTTGGAACTTGCTCGTGGATGTTGAAGAAAGGAAGGGGTGAGGAAGGAAATGGGGGCCTATAGCTGTTGGTTCGGCAGGCACCTCAATCTCCTCCATAGACACGCACATCCACGTTGACCGCGATGAGCGTGGGCATCACCTGAACATAAAACAAAAATTTTGGAACTTGCTCTGGCAGATTGGCTTTTGTGAGATGATACTCTTGGAATTCTTCATGCATATAGGGAGAACCACGTGTCACTGTGATAAGCATTTAGTGATAAAAATGTGAAACTTGTTTCAGAGCAGATTGAGTGCATAGTTCTGGCCAACGCTACGAAAGATCTCCTATAAATGCAATACTTACTCTCCGGAAGCGTCGATGAGCGAGTGGATTTATTGATGGCCATGGAAAGAGGCGGCAACTACAGCTGTTTATGTCGGAGAACAGTCGCAAGGACTTGTCTCTCAAGACCAGGTTCGACAGGGGGCTTAACATGAAGCTGGATGTATATGGAGATCATAGTGAAATCGATGTGGATTATGTGGACATTGCAAGGGATATAAGAGCAGAGCTTAAAAAGTTGAGGCAAGTTTATGAGACACTGATCACAAACAAGGATAAGGAAGCTACGGAAGTAGCACAAAAGTTTTAGAAGAACATAGAGGAGATGCAAGAGGCAGCCCGGCGGGTTCTGCTCGCCGCAGCCAATGTAGTAGCGATCCCACCTGATCACGTGTTGCGGTCTGCCGCCGCCATCCCTCCCTCATGGCTCTCGGCGAAGCGGCGGTGCTGCGGGTGTTGCAAGAATGCGCGCGACCGCTTCGAAGTATGTTTGAATTGGAAGCAAAAAATAGGGTATGCACCACTAGTAAAATACCTCCCCATGAGTATGTGGTCATTGGCAAAAGGGGGTCGCACTCTTAGCTTCAGCACCAGTAGAACATGTAGAAGGCTGAGGTGGTGGTCGCGTGCTTGACTAGCACGAACGTGCTGCGACCCACAACAATGCAGAACGCATGGGCGAGTGCGGTGACCGCGGGTCAAAGACAGACATGGCATGCGTTTCAGACACCGGGGCGGCGCAGCCAAGCTATCTATTGCAGTGGCCTCCTCTCGTTTGCTCTTCTTCCCAGACAATGACAGCGTGCAGCGACATAAGAAAATCCGGGTTGCATAAGAGAATCCGGGTGGCAGTACATACACTTGGTGGTGAAATTCCAAAAAATGTTTGCACTTTCAGAAATTGTTCAGAATGTAAGTCATGGACATTGTTTGAATTTTTAGGATATTTTACCATTCATGGACATTTTTCAATTTGCAAAATTTTGTTCAATGGTGTGGCCCCAGTCCTTGCTGGTGAGGGAGGCGCGTAGGAGCGCCGCTGGCTCGTCGAGAGAGAGGCGGAGGAAAATCTCTTCGACGACGTCGTGCGGGAGCGCCGACGGCGGCGCCGCCGCCATGGTAGTAGCTAGGTCAGAGTGTGTGTGGGTGGAGTGGAATGCGTTGGGCTCAACCAGCGGCAGCCTGCGGGGAAGAAAGTAGGGCTGGATTCCATTATGTTCATAGGTTGGGGTAGGTAGCTGAGGCTGCGGCATGCACCCCAAAATGATCACGTGCACGGTGTTTGTGGGCAGGTGCTTCCATAAGAGGCAACCGCTTGGACCACGCGTATCCGCCCAAAACAAACCATGGCAGCCGAAATATCGATCGTTTTGCGCCCGTTGGGGGCTGCAGCCTTTTCGTTTCTGCGGCTCTTTAAAACTCTGTTGTCTCCAGGCCCGAGACACTACGGGAGCTGGCGAAGGAGAAGGCCGAGGTCCCCGTGACGGGGGCGGAGCTGGTGAAAGGCAGTATCGCCTCGGCAGAGGCGGAGTTGGTGAAGGTGAAGGCTGTCGAGGCGACCGTACAGGGTGGGCGCGAATGGGTGGTCTAGCAAGGAATAACACGGGACTCGGAGAGGACGTGGGAGGTCTTCTGTCTTCGTCACTGAGGTTGACAACCTTGAGCGCGTAGAGCGGGGATGCCGGTGGCAGACTAATCCCCGTGCGCATGAGGTGTCTGTGGCCGAGCTCGCGGACAAGGTGGAGGTGTGCGAGGCGGAGGCCACCGTCGTGGGCTGGTGGCAAGGTGCGTTCAGTACGGTAAGGTTGACAACGAGTGCCCCCGTGGCCGCGGCCAGTGTCCGCGGTTGCCCCCTAAACCCTAAACCCTAACTCTTGATGTTGATGTGGACTCTGCTCTTCTGGCCTTCCGCATCGGCCTCCACTACGCGCACGGTGGAGACCGGCATGCGCGTCCGAACGGTGCCTGTAGGAGCTACTTCGCCCTCGAACCCCTGCCACTTTGGGACCGAGTCTGTCTATAGCTGCCGCCCGGGGATGGAGGGTGCCATCGGGCGTCACGCCGCTCTCGCCGACGAGCTGCGTGATGTAGAGGACCGCGTCGACGCCTCGGGCGGCCTGAGCTTCCTGGACTCCAAGAAGCACTGGGATGTTCCGTGCTTATGTCGAGGCTGAGGCATCCATGTTCTTGGGCTCGAGCTTGGTTTCAGGGTCAGGAGACATTGGTAATAGGTTTTATAAAAAGTCTATTACCAAGATTCTTGGCCAGGAAACATGGTAATGTAGGTAATGAAAATATATTACCAGCATTTTCTGACGCAATAGTCTTGGTAATAGATGTTATGAAATATCTGTTACCAACATTTCTCCTTTCACTTTTGATATATCAATTTTTTAACAGGATCTTGATAGCTGAAGTTAACATTCCTCAGCTCACCAAAAAGTGCACGAACTCTGTCCTTCAATTTCTGAACCACCTCTACCTCTGTCGATCGATCCTATGGATGATGGAAGAACAAAAAGAGTAATTAGAAAAAGTTCCCAAACATTGCCCAGAATTCTGTTAAGGAACTTTCCATGTTGGAAGAGGCAGCATGCACAAGGATATATGAAATGAAGAAGGAAGCTGCTCTCAAAACACTCGGGAGGAAGTAGAATAAAGTTGATGAGATCAATAAACTCCTTGATGTCCAAATTCTTCATCCATTAGAGAAACTTAGAAAAGAGAGGTGTGATTACATGAAATGGGCCAATGGATGTGGAAGTCGTGGAGCCGGCGACAGAAGGCGTGGCTGGAATACTGACACGTGGGGCAGAATACTGGCCTTGTGGCAGAATACTGACTCCCGTGAAGATTTGGTGGTGGTGCAGATTTTCTCAAAGAGGATGTGCTCTCACTAGATGAACCAGAGCTAGAGGCACTGCTACATGATCTCCAAGTCTTGGAATGAAGCTGTGGGTCGCTAGATGAAGGAAAGCTAGACAAGCCTTGCGCTTCTTCAATGCTCAAAAAAAAAAAGCCTTGCGCTTCTTCCTCCGCTCACCGGGGCCAGCAGAGGAAGAACAGGAGTCGCTCAAGCTCCTTGGCTGAATTAGAGTCTTCAGCTGCAGCCATGAACAAAGAAGCTTAAATCATCTAAATCTAGGTAATATCCAAACACATCTAAATCTAGGAGGGAAAAAAGGGAAGGAACATGCCTTGGTCTGCGGATCTGTTTTGCGAGCCTGCCGCTGGGTTTGGTTCGGAGTCTTCATTGAGCTAATATATGCCAGTGAGGAGAGAAGTTCGTACACGTATGGCGCGACAGAAGAAAGAGATGCAGAGCCCAAGCGTGTAGCAATGGACTTTCATTATTGCGAGGCGTCAAGAGATGCAGAGCGCAGGCGGCGCCATCAGTGAAGGAGACGAGCTGGGTGGGTGAGAGCGCCAGCGGCTCAGAACCTTGGATTTTGGGCCGGCACGAGGCCCGATCTGATAGGAGAGTGCATTAGGGAGGGCTGTCTCACAAAAAATCTAAACCTAGGGGCATCTACACCCGTTTTACATAAATGCATTTTAAATACGTTTTAAACAATCAAAAAAATTGCAGAAAAAGTTTGCGTGTATATCTCCGCAATATATAGGCACGGCACAAAGTTTCGGTAAAAGATGACTTTTTATTTGTCGCCAGCAAAAAAGACAAATTTTGATGCTGAAAAAAAACTTTTTACGAGCCATTTTTCGTACAAGCAAAAATAAGTCATTTTCCGGCAAAACTTGCTGCCCGCAGATAACATGGATACGTAGGCGTACAATATTTTTTCAAATTTTTAACACATTTAGTAATGTGTTTTTTGAAAACGGCGCAGATGCCCCCGTGTTCAGCTATGCATTTTCCGATATGCTAGTGCATAGCTAGGCAGGCATAGGTTACTCATATGGACACCGAGCCCATGGGGGATCGTTGGCGGCCGCGCACCAGTTGTGGCAGAGGGCGCGAAGGGCGGCGTGGGAGGGAGGCCAGTATACTAGAGGCTTCTCATTTGAAGAAAACATACCGTGGATAAATAAATTACTGTTGAGCAATTGATAAAAAAGCGCATAATTATGACGATATCTAAGAAAATGATCGTGAATATAGGCATCACGTCTGTGGCAAGTAGACCGACTCCTGCCAGCATCTATAGTATTAAGTTCATAAGAACGGAGTAACGTCTTAAGCAACATGACATGATGTAGAGGGATAAACTCAAGCAATATGATATAAACTCCATCTTCTAATCATTGATGGCAACAACACAATACGTGTCTTGCTACCCCTTCTGTCGCTGGGTGAAGACACCGCAAGATTGAATCCAAAACTAAGCATCTCTCCCATTACAAAAAAAAACTAATCTAGTTAGCCAAACCAAACCGATAGTTCGAAAAGAAATACAAAGATATCTTAATCATGCATAAAAGAGTTTAGAGAAGACTCAAATAATATTTATAGATAATCCGATCATAAATCCACATTTTATCGGATCTCAACAAACGCACCGCAAAAGAAAATTACATCAAATAGAACTCAAAGAATATCGAGGAGAACATATTGAAGATCAAAGCATGGTAAACTACTCACGCTTCATCGAAAGGGCGACAAGGTTGATATAGATGCCCTCCGTGATCGAATCCTCCTCCAGCGAAGTGCCCAAAAAGGCCCAATATGAGATCTCACGAGAAAAGAAGCTTGTCGCGGCAGAAAAGTATCTTTTGGCCTCCTCTCCAAGTGTCGTGGCCTCCTCTCAAATGTTTTATATGGAGTGTTTTTTGTAATATTTATATTTAGAATATTTTATAAAGTATAAAAAATAAAGAAAAACACAAAAACATAAAACATAAAAAACAGAAGAAAAAAAACAAGGTTGTGGCCTCCCCGCGCCTGGCCGGCCTATCTTCCTTCGGACTCGCTAGAAGCGAGGTATAGAGGCGCACCCATGCACCGCTGCACCTCTTAAAATAAAAAACGAAGAACTGCATTCCCCAAGATCGTAGAGAACGCCGGCGCGACGGAGATTCGCCGCCGCCGCCGCATTCCTTCCCCCCTGAGAGCATCTCCAGCCGCACCCTCAAGAAGGCCCCCCAGGCGATTTTTTAGCCGCCTGCGTCAAAAAATCGGCCCAGTCGCGCCCCCAAGGGCCCAGTTTTCGCCGGCTCGGGCCGAAATTGGCGCCGACGGACCCAACCCGAACCCAGCGCGCTGGGGGTCACTCGGGGGCGTCGGACGAATCTTTTTTGGCGCGAAGAGCCACGGGCCAGCCGCGTCAGCGACTCGACCCTCTTCTCGCCACTTCGTCGTCCTCATCGCCTCATTTCCCGAGGCGAATCAATGCCTAATCTGTGCGCTGCGCGCCGGTCAGCCTCCATTGATGCCTCATGGGTGGCGCAGTGAAGGCCGGGCAACGCGCGTCGCCTCGGCCGCCACGCGTAATGTGCCGGCCAAGCCTACCACGCGGTGACTCCTGAAGGAAATATGCCCTAGAGGCAATAATAAAGCTATTATTTATTTCCTTATATCATGATAAATGTTTATTATTCATGCTAGAATTGTATTAACCAGAAACATAATACATGTGTGAATACATAGACAAACAAAGTGTCACTAGTATGCCTCTACTTGACTAGCTCGTTAATCGAAGATGGTTATGTTTCCTAACCATGAACAAAAGAGTTGTTATTTGATTAACGGGATCACATCATTAGAAGAATGATGTGATTGACATGACCCATTCCATTAGCTTAGCACCCGATCGTTTAGTATGTTGCTATTGCTTTCTTCATGACTTATACATGTTCCTATGACTATGAGATTATGCAACTCCCGTTGGCCGGAGGAACACTTTGTATGCTACCAAACGTCACAACATAACTGGGTGATTATAAAGGAGCTCTACAGGTGTCTCCAAAGGTACATGTTGGGTTGGAGTATTTCGAGATTAGGATTTGTCACTCCGATTGTCGGAGAGGTATCTCTGGGCCCTCTCGGTAATGCACATCACATAAGCCTTGCAAGCATTGCAACTAATGAGTTAGTTGTGAGATGATGTATTACAAAACGAGTAAAGAGACTTGCCGGTAACGAGATTGAACTAGGTATTAAGATACCGGCGATCGAATCTCGGGAAAGTAACATGCCGATGACAAAGGGAACACCGTATGTTGTTATGCGGTCTGACCGATAAAGATCTTCGTAGAATATGTGGGAGCCAATATGAGCATCCAGGTTCCGCTATTGGTTATTGACCGGAGATGTGTCTCGGTCATGTCTACATTGTTCTCGAACCCGTAGGGTCCGCACGCTTAAGGTTTCGATGACAGTTTCATTATGAGTTTATATGTTTTGATGTACCGAAGGAGTTTGGAGCCCCGGATGAGATCGGGGACATGACGAGGAGTCTCGAAATGGTCGATACGTAAAGATCGATATATTGGATGACTATATTCGGACATCGGAAAAGTTCCGAGTGATTCGGGTATTTTCGGAGGTACCAGGGAGTTACGGGAATACGAGGAAGAAGCAATGGGCCTTAGTGGGAAGGACCAGGAGGTGGCGCGCGCCCCTCCCAAGCCCAGTCCGAATTGGACAAGGGGTTTGGGGCACGGCCCCTCTCTCCCTTCCTTCCCCTCCTTCCCCCTTTCCCCCCTTCTCCTAGTTGGACTAGGAAAGGAGGAAACCTACTCCAACTAGGAGTAGGAATCCTACTCCCCTGGCGCGCCCCTCCTAGGGCCGGCCTCCTCCCCCCTTGCTCCTTTATATACGGGGGCAGGGGGCACCTCTAGACACACAAGTTGATCTTCAAGATCGTTCTCTTAACCGTGTGCGGTGCCCCCCTCCACCATAGTCCTCGATAATATTGTAGTGGTGCTTAGGCAAGCCCTGTGACAGTAGAACATCAAGATCGTCACCACGCCGTCATGCTGACGGAACTCTTCCCCGACACTTTGCTGGATAGGAGTTCGGGGATCGTCATCGAGTTGAACGTGTGCTAGAACTCGGAGGTGCCGTAGTTTCGGTGCTTGATCGGTCGGTCCGTGAAGACGTACGACTACATCTACCGCTTTGTCATAACGCTTCCGTTGTCGGTCTACGAGGGTACATAGACAACACTCTCCCCTCTCGTTGTCATGCATCACCATGATCTTGCGTATGCGTAGGAATTTTTTTGAAATTACTACATTCCCCAACAGTGGCATTCGAGCCTAGGTTTTATGCGTAGATGTCATATGCACGAGTAGAACACAAGTGAGTTGTGGGCGATATAAGTCATACTGCTTACCAGCATGTCATACTTTGGTTCGGCGGTATTGTTGGATGAAGCGGCCCGAACCGACATTACGCGTACGCTTACGCGAGACTGGTTCTACCGACGTGCTTTGCACACAGGTGGCTAGCGGGTGTCAGTTTCTCCAACTTTAGTTGAACCGAGTGTGGCTACGCCCGGTCCTTGCGAAGGTTAAAACAGCACCAACTTGACAAACTATCATTGTGGTTTTTGATGCGTAGGTAAGAATAGTTCTTGCTAAGCCCGTAGCAGCCACGTAAAACTTGCAACAACAAAGTAGAGGACGTGTAACTTGTTTCTGCAGGGCATGTTATGATGTGATATGGTCAAGACATGATGAGATATAAGTTGTTGTATGAGATGATCATGTTTTGTTGAAGTTATCGGCAACTGGCAAAATCCTTATGGTTGTCTCTCTATCGCATAAGATGCAAGCGCCTAATAATTGCTTTACTTTATCGCTATGCGATAGCAATAGTTGCAAGAGCAATTGTTGGCGAGACGACCATGTGATGACACATTGATATAGATCAAGATGATGGAGATCATGGTGTCATGCCGGTGACGATAGAGATCATGACAGTACTTTGGAGATGGAAATCAAAGGCGCAAGATGATGATGGCCATATCATGTCACATATTTTGATTGCATATGATGTTTATCTTTTATACATCTTATCTTGATTTGATTGACGGTAGCATTTTAAGATGATCTCTCACTAATTATCAAGAAGTGTTCTCCCTGAGTATGCACCATTGTGAAAGTTCTTCGTGCTGAGACACCACGTGATGATCGGGTGTGATAGGCTCTACGTTCAAATACAACGGGTGCAAAACAGTTGCACACGCGGAATACTCAGGTTATACTTGACGAGCCAAGCATATACAGATATGGCCTCGGAACACGGAGACCGAAAGGTCGAGCGTGAATCATATAGTAGATATGATCAACATAGTGATGTTCACCAATGAAACTACTCCATCTCACGTGATGATCGGACATGGTTTAGTTGATTTGGATAACGTGATCACTTAGAGGATTAGAGGGATGTCTATCTAAGTGAGAGTTCTTAAGTAATATAATTAATTGAACTTAAATTTATCATGAACTTAGTCCTGGTAGTATTTTGCAAATCATGTTGTAGATCAATAGCTCGCGTTGTTGCTTCCCTATGTTTATTTTGATATGTTCCTAGAGAAAATTGTGTTGAAAAATGTTAGTAGCAATGATGCGGATTGGATCCGTGATCTGAGGTTTATCCTCATTGCTGCACAGAAGAATTATGTCCTTGATGCACCGCTAGGTGACAGACCTATTGTAGGAGCAGATGCAGACGTTATGAACGTTTGGCTAGCTAAATATGATGACTACTTGATAGTTTAGTGCACCATGCTTAACGGCTTAGAATCGGGACTTCAAAGACGTTTTGAATGTCATGGACCATATGAGATGTTCCAGAAGTTGAAGTTAATATTTCAAGCAAATACCCGAGCTGAGAGATATGAAGTCTCCAACAAGTTCTATAGCTAAAAGATGAAGGAGAATCGCTCAACTAGTGAGCATGTGCTCAGATTATCTGCGTACTACAATCGCTTGAATCAAAGTGGGAGTTAATCTTCCAGATAAGATAGTGATTGACAGAATTCTCTAGTCACCATCACCAAGTTAGTAGAACTTCGTGATAAACTATAGTATGCAAGGGATGACGAAAACGACTCCCGAGCTTTTCATGATGATGAAATCGATGAAGGTAGAAATCAAGAAAGAGCATCAAGTGTTGATGGTTGACAAGATCACTAGTTTCAAGAAAAGGGCAAAGGGAAAAAGGGGAACTTCAAGAAAAACAGCAAGCAAGTTGCTGCTCAAGTGAAGAAGCCCAATTCTGGTCCTAAGCCTGAGACTAAGTGCTTCTACTGCAAAGGGACTGGTCACTAGAAGCGGAACTACCCCAAGTGATTGGCGGATAAGAAGGATGGCAAAGTGAACATAAGTATATTTGATATACATGTTATTGATGTGTACTTTACTAGTGTTTATAGAAACCCCTCAGTATTAGATACTAGTTCAGTTGCTAAGATTAGTAACTCGAAACGAGAGTTGCAGAATAAACAGAGACTAGTTAAGGGTGAAGTGACGATGTGTGTTGGAAGTGGTTCCAAGATTGATATGATCATCATCGCACACTCCCTATACTTTCGGGATTAGTGTTGAACCTAAATAAGTGTTATTTGGTGTTTGCGTTGAGCATGAATATGATTTGATCATGTTTATTGTAATATGGTTATTCATTTAAGTAAGAGAATAAATTGTTGTTCTTTTTACATGAATAAAACCTTATATGGTTACACACCCAATAAAAATGGTTCATTGGATCTCGATCGTAGTGATACACATATTCATAATATTGAAGCCAAAAGATGCAAAGTTAATAATGATGGTGCAACTTATTTGTGGCACTGCCGTTTAGGTCATATTGGTGTAAAGCGCATGAAGAAACTCCATGCTGATGGGATTTTGGAATCACTTGATTATGAATCACTTGGTGCTTGCGAACCATGCCTTATGGGCAAGATGACTAAAGACTCCGTTCTCCGGAACAATGGAGCGAGCAACAGATTTGTTGGAAATCATACATACTGATGTATGTGGTTCGATGAATATTAAAGCTCGGGACAAGTATCATTATTTTCTGACCTTCATAGATGATTTAAGCAGATATGAGTATATCTACTTGATGAAACATAAGTTTGAAAAGTTTAAAGTATTTCAGAGTGAAGTGGAAAATCATCGTGACAAGAAAATAAAGTTTCTACGGTCTGATCGCAGAGACGAATATTTGAGTTACGAGTTTGGTCTTCAATTAAAACAATGTGGAATAGTTTCACAAACTCATGCCACCTGGAACACCACAACATAATGGTGTGTTCAAACGTCATAACCGTACTTTATTGGATATAGTACAATCTATGATGTTTCTTACCGATTTACCAATATCGTTTTGGGATCATGCATTAGAGACAGCTGCATTCACGTTAAAAAGGGGCACCATCTAAGTTCGTTGAGACGACACAATCTGGACTGTGGTTTGACAAGAAACCGAAGTTGTCATTTCTTAAAGTTTGGGATTGTGATGCTTATATGAAAAAGTTTCATCTTGATAAGCTCAAACCCAAATCGGAGAAATATGTATTCATAGGATACCCAAAGGAGACTTTTGGGTACACCTTCTATCACAGATCCGAAGGCAAGACATTCGTTGCTAAGAATGGATCCTTTCTAGAGAAGAAGTTCCTCTTGAAAGAAGTGAGTGGGAGAAAAGTAGAACTTGATAAGGTAATTGTACCTTCTCCCTTATTGGAAAGTAGTTCATCACAGAAATCTGTTCCTGTGACTACTACACCAATTAGTGAGGAAGCTAATGATGATGATCATGTAACTTCAGATCAAGTTACTACCGAATCTCGTAGGTTAACCAGAGTGAGATCCGCACCAGAGTGGTACGGTAATCTTGTTCTGGAGGTCATTCTACTTGACCATGACGAACCTACGAACTATGAGGAAGCGATGATGAGCCTAGATTCCGCAAAATGGCTTGAGGCCATGAAATCTGAGACAGGATCCATGTATGAGAACAAAGTATGGACTTTGGTTGACTTGTCCGATGTTCGGCAAGCCATTGAGATTAAATGGATCTTCAAGAGGAAGACGGACGCTGGTAGTAGTGTTACTATCTACAAATCTAGAATTGTCGCAAAAGGTTTTCGACAAGTTCAAGGTGTTGACTACGATGAGAGTTTCTCACTCGTATCTATGCTTAAGTCTGTCCGAATCATGTTAGCAATTGCCGCATTTTATGAAATCTGGCAAATGGATAAACAAAACTGCATTCCTTAATGGATTTATTGTATATGATGCAACCAGAAGGTTTTGTCAATCCTAAAGGTGTTAACAAAATGTGCAAGCTCCAGCGATCCATCTATGGACTGGTGCAAGCATCTCAGAGTTGGAATATACGCTTTGATGAGACTACAAGAAACCTGTTAATCTGTGACGGATTTCTGGTGACGTTCTAGATATCCGTCATAGTCGATGACGATTTTCCCTAGTCCGTCATGGAAAACGTCATCGATCGACAAGATGCAAACATGTGCAGAAACTTCACGAAGCCCTATGGCCTTTGTTTTTTTCTTGGACAATGTATATTTTAATTTTTAATAAAAAAATGCAATCTGGACTCAATCCCCAAGACATTTTGGGTTAAAATACTAGTGTGTGGTAAAAACGCTACCGGCCTAAATAAAGGAGCATCCAGACCTTTCATTTTGGTAATACACGGACAATATAAGTTATATGCAAAAAAGAAAGTGCACCATGGATCACATACCGTGCACATCTCACGTACTTGAATAGTTTAATTCTTATTGGTCAAGAAATGTGGTGTGATAGATTGCGGACATAAAGCTTTGCACTTGTACTAAAAAACTATATACATAATATGTGACTCCAAAAACTAAATCATATTTACTTGAAAAGATATGAATATAATTTTTTTAATTTCATCCAGATGGAATCAACATACAGTCTAACTTCTTCTCTTTTTTAAATGCAGTCTAACTTCTTCTCTAAACCGTAGCGTTGTCCAAAACTGTCATGGCCTGGTATTGCTCTTTTTTCTCAAGGAAACGGACCGGTCCTGCTGATGTGGCGATCCATGTGAGGGCAAACTCGCGTTTTGATTGGCTGGTCAAGCCATGCCACGGATCGCGGATCCACACCGTCTGCTCCTCTGAGATCCGACGGCTAGCCAAGCTCCCCCTTTTTCTCGTGTATTCTTCTGCTCACCCACGCGCCGCTGTCTTCGCTTCTAGAGAGCACCAGAGAGCACCAGCACCACCATCCCTCCCGAATCTGAACATCCCCAGTCCCCACCTCCACCAGCCCGCTGGTGCTCCTCCTTCGGTCATTCGCTCTTGGATCCTCGCCGTCGTGCACACATCATCCCATCCCGCCGCCTCCCCGCCGTGCCCAGCTACTCCTTGACCCCCCCCCCTGCACTACCACCGCTCCGCCGCAGTGTCTCCCCCAGCCGGATCCCGT
>NC_041382.1:35901259-35905788 GCF_002162155.2 Triticum dicoccoides
GATCATGGCGAGGCCACGGGCTTCCTCCTTGCCCACACACCGGCCACGGGTGCTCCCACCTACCCCATCTCCTTCCTCAGATCCATCCTCCAGCTCCTTCAAGCACCACCAACCCCTTCCCTCACCTCTTGCCTCCCCTGCCCCTTTCTCTCCCCATCAGCCATATCCAGTCCCTGAAGGTTGACCTTGTGCACGCGGCGTCAGTGCCATTGATGCAGGTCGTGCTTGTGTCGATTCAGCGCGCAAGCGGGTTTGTTCGTGGGGGTGCCAAACCGCGCGGAGGACGACGAGATCCTCCACATGCTCGTGATCGCCATCCAACGCCTTGCATTCCAATGTACAGAAGCGACACCGAATCGAGCTAAAACGGCGAGGAGCGCCACTCACCAGAGTCGTGCCGTCCACCATGAAGAGATGGGCTGTGGAGAATCTCCAGCAAGAGATTGGCGGAGATGGAGTGGGGGGCTGTGGCCTTCGTTACAAATGTCCTTGTAATTTTAGTTTTAAATTTGGATTTGTTTTGCATTAAATTCTTGGTTGTAATATTTTTGAGAACCTGCTGTAATTTTCTTTTATTTGATGATACGGGCAGATATCTATATAAACGTATGGACTCAAAGTAGCGGATAATGTATGAGCTTAATATATGAATATACCCCAAATTAGTTGGTAACTGACTTGGACAAAAAATAGTGAGATAAACATAATTAGTGGGTCAAAATCCTGTTTGGACTGATTATAACATGGGCCAAAATTCTATTTGGGCCGTTTACCACACATGTCATACTAAAATTAGTGGGCCAAAATTCTATTTGGGCCGATAAACATGTGGATGCCAAGTCAGATCCATGTTGGCTGCCATGTCAGATGATGACATGGAATGTATGGTTAACGCCGTTATCTAGCAATAATGTGTGACGGCCGAGAACCGTCATGGATCTATGACGGATCTGGTGATCCGTCAAGGAGTGCATGGTGGTCAAATTATGACGCGATATACATGACAGATTTACAATCCGTCACGGCTGCCTTATCATGACGATTATAGACACATCTGTGACAGTTTGAATCTGTCATGAATTAACACATTTCTTGTAGTGTGAGTTGATCAAAGCATATAGTTTTATACAGACTTGCGGTGAAGGCTGTATTTACAAGAAAGTGAGTGGGAGCACTACAACATTTCTGATAAATATATGTGAATGACATATTGTTGATCGGGAATAATGTAGAATTATTCTGCAAAGCATAAAGGAGTGTTTGAAAGGAGTTTTTTTTAAAGAAAGACCTCGGTGAAGCTTCTTACATATTAAGCATCAAGATCTATAAAGATAGATCAAGACGCTTGATAAGTTTTTTCAATGAGTACATACCTTGACAAGATTTTGAAGTAGTTTAAAATGGAACACAAACAAAGAAGTTCTTGGCTGTGTTACAAGGTGTGAAATTGAGTAAGACTCAAAGCCCGACCACGACAGAAGATAGAAAGAGAATGAAAATCATTCCCTATGCCTCAGCCATAGGTTCTATAAAGTATGCCATGCTATGTACCAGATTTATTGTATACCCTACACTATGTTAAGCAAGGGAGTACAATAGTGATCTAAGAGTAGATCACTTCACAGCGGTCAAAATTATTCTTAGTGGAATAAGGAAATATTTCTCGATTATGGGGGTGACAAAAGGTACGTCGTAAAAAGTTACGTTGATGCAAGTTTTGACACAGATTTGGATGACTCTAAGTCTCGATCTAGATACATATTGAAAGTGGGAGCAATTAGCTACAGTAGCTCCGTGCAGAGCATTGTAGACATAGAAATTCACAAAATACTTACGGATCTGTATGTGACAGACCCGTTGACTAATATTATCTCACAAGCAAAACATGACCACACCTTAGTACTCATTGGGTGTTAATCACATAAGCGATGTGAACTAGATTACTGACTCTAGTAAACCCTTTGGGTATAGGTCACATGACGATGTGAACTATGAGTGTTAATCACATGGTAATGTGAACTATTAGTGTTGAATCACATGGCGATGTGAACTAGATTATTGACTCTAGTGCAAGTGTGAGACTGAAGGAAATATGCCCTAGAGGCAATAATAAAGCTATTATTTATTTCCTTATATCATGATAAATGTTTATTATTCATGCTAGAATTGTGTTAACCGGAAACATAATACATGTGTGAATACATAGACAAACAGAGTGTCACTAGTATGCCTCTACTTGACTAGCTCGTTAATCGAAGATGGTTATGTTTCCTAACCATGAACAAAAGAGTTGTTATTTGATTAACGGGATCACATCATTAGAAGAATGATGTGATTGACATGACACATTCCATTAGCTTAGCACCCGATCGTTTAGTATGTTGCTATTGCTTTCTTCATGACTTATACATGTTCCTATGACTATGAGATTATGCAACTCCCGTTGGCCGGAGGAACACTTTGTATGCTACCAAACGTCACAACGTAACTTGGTGATTATAAAGGAGCTCTACAGGTGTCTCCAAAGGTACATGTTGGGTTGGCGTATTTCGAGATTAGGATCTGTCACTCCGATTGTCGGAGAGGTATCTCTGGGCCCTCTCGGTAATGCACATCACATAAGCCTTGCAAGCATTGCAACTAATGAGTTAGTTGTGAGATGATGTATTACGGAACGAGTAAAGAGACTTTCCGGTAACGAGATTGAACTAGGTATTAAGATACCGACGATCGAATCTCGGGCAAGTAACATACGATGACAAAGGGAACACCGTATGTTGTTATGCGGTCTGACCGATAAAGATCTTCGTAGAATATGTGGGAGCCAATATGAGCATCTAGGTTCCGCTATTGGTTATTGACCGGAGACGTGTCTCGGTCATGTCTACATTGTTCTCGAACCAATAGGGTCCGCACGCTTAAGGTTTCGATGAGAGTTTCATTATGAGTTTATATGTTTTGATGTACCGAAGGAGTTCGGAGTCCCGGATGAGATCGGGGATATGACGAGGAGTCTCGAAATTATCGAGATGTAAAGATCAATATATTGAACGACTATATTCGGACATCGGAAAGGTTCTGAGTGATTCGGGTATTTTCGGAGGTACCAGGGAGTTACGGGAATACGAGGAAGAAGCAATGGGCCTTAGTGGGAAGGACCAGGAGGTGGCGCGCGCCCCTCCCAAGCCCAGTCCGAATTGGACAAGGTGTTTGGGGCGCGGCCCCTCTCTCCTTTCCTTCCCCTCTTCCCCCCTTTCCCCCCTTCTCCTAGTTGGACTAGGAAAGGAGGAAACCTACTCCAACTAGGAGTAGGAATCCTACTCCCCTGGCGCGCCCTTCCTAGGGCCGGCCTCCTCCCCCTTGCTCCTTTATATACGGGGGCAGGGGGCACCTCTAGACACACAAGTTGATCTTCAAGATCGTTCTCTTAGCCGTGTGCGGTGCCCTCCTCCACCATAGTCCTCGATAATATTGTAGTGGTGCTTAGGCGAAGCCCTGCGACAGTAGAACATCAAGATCGTCACCATGCCGTCGTACTGGCGGAACTCTTCCCCGACACTTTGCTGGATCGGAGTCCGGGGATCGTCATCGAGCTGAACGTGTGCTAGAACTCGGAGGTGCCGTAGTTTCGGTGCTTGATCGGTCGGGCCGTGAAGACGTACGAGTACATCAACCGCGTTGTCATAACGCTTCCGCTGTCGGTCTACGAGGGTACGTAGACAACACTCTCCCCTCTCGTTGCTATGCATCACCATGATCTTGCGTATGCGTAGGAAATTTTTTGAAATTACTATGTTCCCCAACACCTCCGCCTATATAAGCCGACCACCAGCGCGCCGGAGGCACGCACAGACACTCCACCGCCGACGTGCCCATTTCTCCCCTCTTCCTCCTCTCGCCGTCTCCAGTTCAGAAGAATGGCTGAGCGCTTTCCAGGCAACGGCGCGGCTGCGAATGGCTTCGGGCGCCGCCATCTTCACGAGGACGAGGCTCGCCTTCTTTTCGAGGCCGAGTACCCGGTCCCGCCAGACATGCGGGTGCCCGAGGCTTGGAGGATCAGCGCCGGCGGCGTGCCGATGCCACCACCACCCACCGGGGCGGCGCGGCGTGCGGAGATCGCACATATCCGCGCGTCCCTGCCGCGGGCGGCGAGGGAGGGGCCACGGTACGTCCCCGACAGTCCGCTTTGGGAGCCCTACTTCTGCCGCCGTCATGCCGAGCAGCTCGAGGCCACCAACGGCGTCGTGCCCTCCGGCAGGCTCAACTCCGATGGCCGGCGCCGGTGGTGGGGCGTGCCCGGCCGCACGTTGGAGGTCGTCTTTGAGTACATCGAGGGCGGCAACACGCCCCGCCTCGAGTACCCCGCTCCCCCATCCTTCTCACGCCGTCGTGGAACCTCCTGGACGCCGAGGCGCATGGAGCGGCCCGGGGCGTCCCCCTCCTCGTCCGGCCGCTCGTCGGGCTCTCCGTGCCTCCGTCCCGTCAAGCCGAAGCCCCAGGACACGCCTGTCAGCGTGCGCACCCGCAGC
>NC_041382.1:35906177-35908917 GCF_002162155.2 Triticum dicoccoides
GGAGCCCGGCCTCCCCCGAAATACGAGGAGATAGCCCGACGCGACTTCTCCGATGAGGACGCCCTGCGGTGGGCGCGGGACGACTACCTCCGGACGGAGATGACCCGGCAGATCCCGGCCCTGGAGGAGATCGCCGCCCGCAAGCGTGGGCGCGAGGACGAGCACGGCATCGTCGTCCTCGACAGCGACGACGACGACGACGACCCCGGACCGTCCAACCCGCCGCGCCAACCGGGGGAGGGATGCAACAGGGACGGCGGCGGCGGAGACGACGACGACGACGACGATGGCGGCGGCGACTACACGCGGTTTTACCGCCTCCTCGGCATGTAGAAATGCAAAGGCGGGCGGCGGGCGGCGAGGTAGACGGCGAGGAACGGCGATGGAGACGGCGGGGGCAGCCCGTGCTAGTTTTTTTTTCTTTTTTTTGTAAAATATATTTAAATTTGAACAAATTCGCCGATGTTTGTGATAAATTTGTGCCGTGTTTACGCTGTATTTGAGTTTTTCAAAAAAAACGTGGGCGCCGTGACTAGGGGCATCACGCCCCCAGTGCACAGTTTATCGCCGGTGCACCCCCGCACTCCCAGGAACGATTTTAGTCCCTCCTAAGGGGCCAACGGCTAGAGATGCTCCGAGAGTCCTCCTTCTTCTCCACGCGAAGCAATCTCTCGCCGGGTACCACGACGGCCGTTGGCCCAGGAGACAGAGAGAGAGAGGAGGCAGCGGACGACCGGAGAGGAGGACGGGAGAGATGGAAGTCGGTCACGCGCGCGGTGCCGGCATAGCGTCCCGCGCGGAGCCTTGAGAGACGCAGTGACCACCGGTTGTGGTAAGAGTACTACTGTCTAGGCTATTGCCAAGTAGAATTGTCAAGTGTGATACAGAGTAGGAGTAGTGCACGGTAGAGGTCCAGGTATATTTGGGGTTGCTGGAGATGCCAGAGGAAATTTGACTGGATTCCGTATTGCAACCTGATTAGCATATTTTTGTTTTGTCTTTTCAGCTGCAGAGACAACACCGTGGTTTTAAATCTGATTAGCATGTCTGTTCTATGTATTTCCAATTTTCCATCTAATACGTAGTTTTCAAGGTATCATATGGCTAGCTATTTTTACCGCTCTGGTTATATGCCCTAGGACTATAAGAGATTCGACAAAGGAAAGAAACGAAATTTAATAGAAAATCTCTCCCTAATTTTTTTTTAATAATAAAGTACGGATTGACTCCGTGGGTTCACCGTCACAATACGTTTTCTTCATATAAATTTACGCTTTCAGTTTAAATTTAAAACATATACGCGAGATGGTACTAAAGCATTCATAGATTTCGCTCGGATCGTTCGGCACCAAGAAAACGAACGAAACAACCCATCCAGAAAAGGCCAAGCGAAGAAACAGCGCATATCAACCGGGGAGCCTCTCCACCGTCATGTTCCACGTGGGCACGCAGTTGAACTGGTACTTGACGCCGGTGGACGCTGAGAAGTTGAAGTAGGCCCGCTTGCCGAGGAGCACTGCCGAGAGGTCCAGCGGCGCGTCGAGCAAGGCCACGCCGTGCTTGGTCCCGTTCTTGGCGACGTACGCCCGCGCGCGCCGCGATGCACCGTCGTAGTTGACCCAGATCATGTAGAAGCCGTCGTTGACCGTGGTGTCGATGGGAGCGAGCTGGATGCCGAAGGGCGTGAGCGAGGCGGCGTGGGTGGAGCGGACGCCGTTCACGTCGAGGCCGGCGTGGTTGTCGTCGAGGTCGTAGGGCTGCTTCACTGTGTCCAGCTCCACGACCGCGAACCCGTTGGCGGGGTTGCTGTCCATGGACGCGTTGGTGAGGCCCAGGTACCCGCCGTGGCTGCCGGGGGGCAGGCCGCCGCCATTGCTGGACGCGACGACGGACGCGAGGCCTTCGCCCTTGCTTGTCGCGTTGGTGCGGTAGAGGTTGATCCGAAACACAGTGGAGAAGGAGGCGACGTACCTGCCGCCGGCGGGTTCAGAGGCCCACAAGAAGAACGGGGAGGAGAGGAAGACACTACTGGTCTGGTTGACGAGGAAGTTGTCGGGCCCGCTGGCGCTGTTGCTGTCCGGGGTGAGTTGCTGGCGAAGGTCAGGTTGGCGGGAAGCAGCACCAGCACCATGACCACCAGGGGTCACCGTTGCAAACGCCGCCAGGAGCCCAGGACATCTCGCTAGACGCCGGGGAGGAGGACTCCGGAAAGGCTCCCCGTGCTTCCTCTCGCTGGAGGCAAAGCCAGGCAGCTGCCGGCCTTCTGTTTCACTCTCTGCTGCATCTTGTTCTGGCTGGCGATGGTCGTCATTGGTGTGACTATGCTCACCGTGTACCTCATCTACCGCCCGCAGCCGCCGAAGCTCCGGTGACGGATGCGTCCCTGAACGCCGGGTACGTGGACGAGCTGACCGTCCCCGGCGGCCCGGCCCACGGCCTCACGCTCAACACCGACCCTCACCGCCCTGGTCGCCATCACACAGCCAGTATCGATCAACGATTCGTTGGTTATCCTGATTGCGAAAGTTTGATCAGCCCTTCCACTATCATGCATCCATAGAATAGTCCCACCTCGCTTCATTAGATCGAATCAGTCCAGTTTATATACATGTTGCTTAGCAAATCAACAAGCAAGCTTGGAAATCAAACAAGTAGAGGGCAAAAAGAGGGATTGGTGTATCCAGGGGGCAAAGGTCAACGGGGGGAGGCCGGATGTGTGCCGCGGCAGCGAGCGAGCAGG
>NC_041382.1:35909310-35914347 GCF_002162155.2 Triticum dicoccoides
GGACGGACGGAGCAAGATGGAGAGGGAGGCGTGCGGGGGAGAGAGAAGTTGAGCAGCGGGGACGGCTCGACGGACGGCAGTGCTAACCGGCTACATGAAGCAGAGCAAAGTGGCGTCGAATGAATTTTTGCAGCCTCTGGCTAGCTGAGCAGAGCTAACATACTGCTGCTGACTCGTGGGATTTTTGCTCCTAATTAAACCTCGACGCACGCATGGCCTATGGCCGATCCGAACATCACATACATGTATGTCAAGGCTGATCTGAAACAGAAAAACCTGGTCATCATTCCAATAATCAATCATGGAGCACGCATCAAATTAGCCTCATCAAGTCTCAAACGTTGGTAGCTCACCTGAAACGGTGTCCAGAAAAAAGGTTTACCAGAGACGAACCCTGAATTGCATTGGAATAATTTCTTAAATATTGGTTTGTTCTTATCATTTTGTTCAAAACCGTGATTCCACTTTTTTGACTCATCATTTTGTGTTGTTCGACTGTCTTGGATCGGCTTGCTTCTAATCGATACCTCAATAAACACATCAGCTACAACGCTTTAAGATACAGTATGTGAGACCAACTGATTTTATTTTATTCATTTGTTGGAGACGTACTTTAAGGCTAGAGGGACATCAAGCTCGGAGACAACGACTCTGATGCTTGAAGTGTATGGAGGCTGCCTTTATAGGACCAAAACTACCGTGAATGCTTTTATTAAATTAGGCCATGTTGACATCGTAGCCCTTTTAGTTTCAATTGTATTTTAAAAGTCCTCATCTCATTTTAGTATATAATTTCAAAGTTTTCTTTATCTCTACTGTGAGTCTTGAAAACGTGTTCATTTAGTAGGAGGATGAATCCATGCGGGGATAATAGTTTTTCACCCGTTTGCAACGGGCATATTTTAATTGTATAATTTTGAACAAAATATTGTAACTTCCACAATTTTCTTCTTCAGTTCCGGATTTTAGCTCATTGTTCATGTTTTTCCTTTTTAGTGAAACTCTGGTAGACACGACGACAATTACATTATGTTTACACAATCACAAGAACAATCATTAGAGAGGAAAGTAGCCATTTTTGCGGGATGAGTAACCATATTTGTGACTTTTTAAGATACGGAGTGCACTAGATTTTTTTTAATATTACCTTCCTTTATCCATATTCATATAGAATTTTTCAAAATTGGACACAAGAACGGGCCATGACCATTGATTTAACTTCATTTTTTTAGTTTCCTACTATTTTTCTAGCTAAGTGAAATATCTCTGAAGCTATGAAACTTACCTACATCCATGACTTGACTCTTTGTTGCAAATTCTAAATGAAGTACAAGCAGCCAATCTTTTTGAATGAATTTGCTGATGGTTTGAATGGTTATTCTTCACTATGGATGCATGGCTATTTTTGGATTTGAGCCTTAGGCATGCATCAATGAGAAATAATTGCATTGTTTGTTAACTATTTAAACTGAAATCATTCATCATTTTTGATTGGAAATCTTATCCCAATACTTTTGATACTTTACTTCAATTTTGATAACAAAAATGGTTTCAAATTGCCATGTGGAAAATCAAGTAAGAGCATATCCATGTTTACTTATTAGTTTGTTTTCTGAGAATGGTACGGGATTTACAAACTGAAAAAACATTAATCGTTTGAAAATTATTTTAAACCAAAATCGTTTGAAATTTTTGTTATGATATGTTGTTTGACTGATTGCAATGTTGTTTTAGTGGTAATTGTTTTCAATTTCTAAGCATATATTTATTTTTTGTACACCCGGTGCAACACACGGGCCCTTTTGCTAGTAATATTAATTTCTGCTCCCTAGAAATCACCATTTGGTCAACTACTTGCTCCAGATGCCTTAATAATTTGTTCTTTGTAAGCGTAAGCGGACATTATTGCTTGCTTCCACAAATACTACATGCAGTACGGTAGGAAGGATATGGTACCATGGACATATGAACTGCATTCTGGAAATTTATGTTACAGTATCAGAACCTTATTCTACGCTGAGCTGGTTGGGGAGTATGGGGTAGCATTCAACATGCAGTAGTTAGTAGCTATGGCTGGTCGTTGCAGTGCCTTCTCATTGGCAGTTTATCCATCTAAATATTTTCAAGTTTCTATGTAGTTATACATGGTTGTGTTTCAGAATGCACATTTTTTCTGCACAAATTTGTATGTTCAACATTACTCTGTATTTTCGGCCACCTTCCTTATTGTCACTCAGGCCTAGGGGTGCCTCCCATCTGTCGTCGTTGCGCACGCTTGGTGCTGCTCCGCCATGATTTGCCCCCTTTTCTCTGTTCCTTGGCTCTTTCTTTAGAATCTGGTCATTTGGTGCTTATTTTCATTTTTTGTGGTGTTCATCTTGCAGGAATGGCAGGGTGCTTGCTGGTGCCTGTCCTGGAGGAAGTTGTTATTGTTGACTGTCCTACCATCTTCATAGCCGCTAGATGTGGAGACGAGGTCACACCTCATTGATTTGGAGGCACTGAATATGACCTCTGGTGATATATTGTTTGTCTAGCCTTCTCTTGTGCTAATGTGCTCTGGATAGTGTATTTATCCTTATTATTTAGTTACTTTACAAAAAGATTGCGAGTTTGTCACCATTAAAAACGATTGCCTATACCACTATTTTTTTAAGTGGACAGCAACATATTGTGAAGCAAGCTTAACCAGAACCTGGAAAAGCACTCGTGACTGAAGAGTTATTTTCTGTGATGATCTTCTGATGGATTGTAAGTAGAGTAAAATTCATGAATATGTTCTGTTTTAGTCTGTCTTTCTCTCTGATTTTGGCAACAAACTGGGGGCGAAGCATGGGATCTCCTACTCATTTCAAGGTCGCTAGAGATATATTTGGATTACATATGTTTTGGTAGTTTAGGAAGGATTTGTAATTCATCTCCTACCTTATCTCTAGAGAGGCGTCTTGCCCTCCAAGCCTTGTACTCAATATATACTCGCCCTCGAGGCTCAATAATACAATCCATCATATTCCGCATCAAATCCCTCTCTCCCTTCTAACATGGTATCAGCCTAATCACGATCCAAACCCTAACGGCCGCCACTTCTGCACCCGCGCGCCGCCCCCGGGGCGGTCGGCCTTCATGACCGCCGCCGGGGGCCGCGCCGTCCGTACCCAGGGTTCGTCCACCGGCCTGTTGGCCGGCTGCCCTAGAAAGTCTTTTCCCCGAGCCCTTACTTCGTGTTTTTTTCGCTCTCTCGCCGGTCGATTTGATCGGCGTTTTTCTTTTTGATTTTTCGATTTAATCTTGATTGGTTTGCGTCGCCCACCGCCACTGTCGACTCCTGCGCGCCTCTACTCCGACTTCGGCATCGACTACACCAGCGTCTTCTTCAACTTGACGGCCTCGTGTGACATGCGGCGGCTCGAACGGCTGTTGTCTGCGCCCGCCCGTCAGTCAGTCTGCGCGGGGCGTCGACGCCTTGATTCGATCGGGACTTCTTCATCAACCCGTCTCCATCCACCTGGATCGGTCGCCGCTTCGCGTCCAAAGCTTCATGCGTGGAACGCGTGTGCAGAGGCCGTCGGTCGTTCTGTGTCGGCACGGGCCAACTCACACGCCCGACACGGGCGTAGTTGGCACTGCTGTGGCCGGCCGCTCGCGCCAACGACCGATCCGTGCCGCTTGGACTGGCTCACATGTTCATGCAGGTGGCTGTTCGTGTGCAGGTGTTGGCCCGGACAACGTGTTCGTACACGTCTTGGCTTGGCCATGGTGATCGCGTTCCTGTATAACGTGTGTTCTGTTCGGTTGGCTGCTTTTGTCACGACCGGCCACCTCATCTGATCCAGCGGACACTTCGACTTCACGAGCGATCGGATTGATCACCCGTCCGCTCATGATTCACTTCATCCACACCGTGTGACCGACCTGGCCAGTTGTTTGCGTGCGTCTTCGCAGGTCCTGTGAAAATCGTCCCCGAGTTTAGCGCGCCCCTCCGCCAATCGAGCATCGGGCTGCCGTTGCATCGCCCCGTCGGGCCGTAGCGCCGCCGCCCTGTGCTTCTCCTTGGGGCTGCATCGACTCGTGCGTCGCCCCTTCAGGCCACAGCGTCCCGGCCCGCGGTCCCTGCCGCCGCTCGTCTTCTAGCCGTCGCCCCGACCCACCTGCCGTCGCTGCGTCGCCCCTTCGGGCCGTAGCGCCGCGGTGCGCGGTCCACTCTGCCGTCACCACGCGTCGACCTCCCGTGGTATGCGCCGCGCCGTCTCCCTTGGCGCGGGAACGCCACCGTTTGCGCCGGTCTTCGTCACGCTGTCAGGGTTCTTCGCCTACTTTGAGCACCGCCGCCGCACTCCTAACCTAGCTGCCGTCGCTCTTCTTTGGCCGCCGCCGCCGCTACCTTCATAGCCGCCGCCGCCCATCCACCCCCTTCGTCTTCGTCCAGCACCAGCTCGTCGCCAGCGTCGTCGTCATCTACCCCGACCGCTTCATCTACTCCGACAACCGTGGGCGACATTGGCCTCGCGCCGATTGGCGCCGCAACCGTCGTCGAGTCATTCTCTGCTGGCCTCTCCGACTTCTTCGACATGGCGTACAGTTCGTGCAGGTCCCAATCTACGCATGCCCGGTGCTGGCAACACCGTTGCGTGCTTTCGTCTACGACGTGTCCCCGGGCCTGGCAAGCCTGGTGCGGCGCTTCGTCAACTTCGTCTTCGTCCGTCTACACATGCTTGGTGCTGGCAACACCGGTGTATGCCTTCGTCTATGATATGTCCCCGGGCTTGGCAACCCTGGTGCGACGCGTCGTCAACAACGTCTTCTTCCCGGCGCACCACTTCTTCGACACCACTGCGCCCATGACTAACTCGGCACCTAATTGCGCCCGCGGCTCCACGGCAACTCCCTCGACACCGGCTACCCCGACTCGACATCGACCATGGCGTTCTTCGCACAGCTACCTCGACCACGGCTACACCACCCTACGCTCTCGGCTACATCGACATCGGCACAAAGGGTTATCATCCGCTTGAGCAACTCGTCGGCTTCCTGTAGTCG
>NC_041382.1:35914624-35922688 GCF_002162155.2 Triticum dicoccoides
AGTCTGACCGTCTGCGTCGCTTCTGTTGTTCGCAATGCTAGCGCTACGACTGCGGGGGGATGTTAGAGATATATTTGGGTTACATATGTTTTGGTAGTCTAGGATTTGTAATCCATCTCCTACCTTATCTCTAGGAGAGGCGTCTTGCCCTCCAAGCCTTGTACTCAATATATACTCGCCCTCGAGGCTCAATAATACAATCCATCATATTCCGCATCAAATCCCTCTCTCCCTTCTAACAAAGATGATGGTGCAGCAGATTGATGATTTTTTGTCAAATAAGACCACCTTACGAACACAGTTGATAGAAAAGACCACCTCTCAATCTCATTGGCAAAACAGACCAGCTGGGTCGTGGCGGCAGGCGCGCCAGCCGACACGTGGTGCCTGCCGCCACGTGCGGAGGCGGCAGCCCCTGCCGCCATAGGGCCAGGCGGTAGATGGCCCGTCACAGGATTCAGCAAACGGGACCGGCACGCGACGGAACGGAGGCTGGACAGCTGGGCCCTGCCGCCTCCTTGTGTGGCGGCACCACTTGTGGGCGCTGCATGCAAGGGAGAGAGAGAGAGCGAGTAATAATGGGCTGCATGCATGCAAGAGGCAAGAGAGAGAAGATTCAAGGGAGAGAGAAAGAGTACTGCGCTGCATGCACGCATTTGAGGGAATCTTACGCATGCAGTAGCTGCGCGCGAATCTCACTAGTTTTTTTAGAACTAGGAATCTCACTAGCTACAGTACTGCTACCACACCAGGCGGCGGCCGGCCTCATCTACTCTTGTGGCGGGCCACGGCAGGGGCTGCCGCTACTGCATGTGGCGGCAAGCGCCACGTGTCGGCTGGCGCGCCTGCTGCCATGACCCAGCTGGTCTGTTTTGCCAATGTGACTCAGGGGTGGTCTTTTCTGTCAATTGCGTTCGGTAGGTGGTCCTTTTGGACAAAAATTCACAGATCGATGGGGCACTACTAGAGAAAAGCCTAGTAGTAGCGCGGGTTTTTAGGCTATCAGCAGCGCAGGGGGGCGCGCTACCAATAAGGCGCTACAACTAACTCCTAGTAGTAGCGTTGTATTCACCCGCGCTAGTACTATTGACTATAGCAGCAACGCTTTTACAGAACGCGTTGCTATTAGTTAGCTGTAGCGATTTCCTAGCCCTGCGCGACTGCTATATCTTTCATCTTTTGAACCCCGTTTCAGCTTCAATAAACTACAATTTCGAGATACTAGGTACTACTAGATATCAATTTCATAAAGGCATAAAGCATTATAGGTACTAGGTAGTATTCCCTCGGTTCCAAATTCTCGTCGTGGTTTTAGTTCAAATTTGAACTAAAACCACGACGAGTAATTTGAAATGGAGGGAGTAATAGATAACAATTTCATATATGCTCAACATGCATCCTCAAGCAGTACTAGGTGATATCGACGACGATTATCATATGTAGTTTTAGATGATATCGACGACGGTCATCATATGTAGTTCTACATGATATCGACGGCAATCATCATATGTAGTTCTAGATGATATCGACGACGATCATCATCCTCAAGCCTGGACGGCGGGTGTTCCTGATAGTAATTAGGATGGCCTGTCCAACACGAAGATTCTTGCCAACAAGGAATCTCTTCCAGCCAACCGAATTTAAGTGTGTGCGACCGTCGTCTGTGTCCATGTGGTAAGTACAGGTGGTGACGGAGCCCCTTGCGGTAAGGCGTAGTCCAGCTGAGCCTTCTTCATCAGGCTCGATACCACAATTCACAGATAGGTTCTTTGGCAATTTCTGAATAAGAAAAACATATCAATTAATAAATAGCTTGACACATACTCTTGCAAATATATTTCTATTAAGTCTACATTTGTACACTATCAAAAGACACAGTACTACGCATTTGTACTAATTAATCATGAATTCTACTAATAAGTATATATGGATTATCTACTAGATTTCACATAGCATATCATCGACTAGATTCCACATAGCTTATCATTCGGATTCACTAAGCATATCATCGGATAATTTACATTTGTAAGTATAACAATAAAGTATATATATATATATATATATATATATATATATATATATATATATATATATATATCAACTTACTACAGTCAGTATAACATACCATTTCATGCCGATCGACCATGGTACTTGTCAAGCGGGTCACGAATGGCACCCCGACAAAGTCATCACATGGCGGAATTATGTCCCATAGGTTGCGCACCTCCTCCTCGCTCAGCCTCATTCTTTGAGCTACTATGGCTTCACGAAGTGGGTTCTCATCATCTTCGTCATCTTCATCATCTTCGTCATCTTCATCATCTTCCACCAGGTTGAGATATATGACAGCCAGCTTGGGTCTTTCTGCTTTGAAGGAGAACCTGATCAACTCACCACCAGTAAGACGCATGTGGGCGACGAAACAGGCCCATCCATCTCCTCCAATCTGCGACATATTGCTTTCTTTCTCGACCTCCATAGTGTAAGGGCCCCCAGGAGCCTCAAATGTCACAGTTTCTCCTGTCAGCTTGTTGAATTTCAACCTCACATTGCAAGGAACGATCTGTGTAAAAAAATCAAAATGACACAATGCAGTAATGTCAACACTAAAAATAAATTAGTTGTTACATTTCATCTAATTTCTTACCGCCGCATGACGAAAACTCGGCTGGCAGTAGATGCCGAACAGCTTGCCAGTTGCAAGGCTGCTGGCGGACCTTGACTTGCACAGTCGACATAGTGGTGATGGTGGCGGCGTCATTTTCCTAAAGCAATATGAGCAAAGGATTAACGATCCACTTCACATGAAAGAAAAACAGTAACATGTGATTGTAACTAAATTGGCACCTACATTTTGCCAAAAAATAACTTATTACAAAAAAACAAAAACATCTACATATCCATGTACAGAAAAAATAACAATAAAATGATGCATAGTAAATCAACTAGCCTACTAAATCAACTAAATCAACTAGCCTACTAAATCAACTAAATCAAAATGTTCTAAATCAACTAAATCAACTAGCCTACTAAATCTACTAAATCAAAATGTTCTAAATCAACTAAATCAACTATCCTACTAAATCAACTAAATCAAAATGTTGCATATGAACTAGCCTACTAAATCAAAATGTAGCAGGGAGGAGGGAGAAGGAGGGGTGACTCGAGGAGGGAGAAGAGAGTAGGACGGAGGAGGAAGGCGGAGCGAGGAGGGGCCGGCCGGCGGCGAGTCGAGGGAGGACGGAGGAGGAGGGCGGTACCGAGTCCAGCGAGGAGGAGGAGTTGACGGCGGCACAGAGGGAAGAGGGGTAGGCGACGGCGGCTGGCCGGGGCGACGGCGGCCGGCGGGGGAGGACCGGCGCGCGGGGGGGTTGAGGGGGAGTGAGTCTGAGTGTGTGAGTGTGTATCACGGAGAGGAGCGGTAGTGGGGGTGGAGATAGCTAGTTTTAGCAGTAGCGCTCTAAAAGCGAAGGCGCTACTGCTAAACTACCTATCAGTAGCGCTGTCCGAGTAAACGCGCTGCTGCTAGAACTAGCTTCGCGGCGGGTCCTGGGAATTTTAGTAGTAACGTGTTTATGACGTAACGCGTTACTGCTAGAACTTTATCTGCAGCGCGGTTTGCACAGGCGCGCTACTGCTACTTAGCACCAACGTGCTTTTTTGACCCTCGCTACTGCTAAAATTCGGTGTATAAGGTTTTTCCTAATAGTGGGGAGCTGAGATA
This sequence comes from Triticum dicoccoides, assembly GCF_002162155.2. Lineage (NCBI taxonomy): Eukaryota > Viridiplantae > Streptophyta > Magnoliopsida > Poales > Poaceae > Triticum > Triticum dicoccoides. Next base: position 35,918,349 of record NC_041382.1, read on the forward strand.
GTATGAAGTGGGAAGAGGACGACACGATGTATTTTCTCCAGATGAGGTAGAGAAGAAACAACATGACAACAGAGAAGAAAACTGAAGGAGCGTGCATAAAAACAGAGCTAGGGTCCGGGTTGGTCCGTGCTGCCAGTTGGGTGGGACCATGGTGGTGAAGAAGGATGCGTGTGAGCGTGCTAAAAGAACCAGAGGATTGTGCAATTGTCATGACAGAACACAGAAGGGGAGAGGGTTGTATGATGGTCGCGGCAGGGGGAGAACACCTGGGAAAGTACGGAGGGATTTCGATGAGATGTTGATTCAAGAGAACCCGATGCTTGCTTTGGTGGAATACAAGATGGAGTGTAGCTATTAATTAGACGAGCAAGAACACAATGTTGCTCTACCGGAGTGTTTCGCTGAACTGATCATAGTGCTTCGATTTGCTTGTCATAGTCAAAAATAAAAAATGAACTTGGAGATCAATTTCTATTCAATGTTATATTCTGTACACGGTGTCGTTGTTTAGTCAAAAGCTCGTGATCTTGTGATTGAGGGCTCAATTGTGTACCGGGTGTCGTTTCTGACAGAGTTGGTGTATGATGACTGGTTTCTCTGGATGATTTATGTTGGACAGCAGTCCTCCATCCTTTGTTTTCGTGTGCACTGGTGATGGGCAGAATAGACTTGAAATAATTTCAACTTGTAGAAACATTTCTTGTGTGCAGAAGTCATATCCTCGTACCATTTGGAACCAAAATGTAGAAACATATTTGAGTCATCCTTAAGATCATTTTGCTTGCCATGCTTGTGCAATAACAACATTCAGTTTTCACCAACTCAAGCCCATACTCTTGCTGAACGATCTGTACAGTTTTCACACAATCAAAGAGCATAGTATCACTACCCAGAAGACTAGGAAGGTAGCCACACATAGAGTGTGTATTTAGGCACTGCTAAAACATCCAGCCTTCAAATAATGTTAGCTTAACACTGGAGTACTAAACTGGAGCAGGAGAGCTAGGCAGGAGATACAAGCTGCTAAAACATCTTGCCTCCATTAGTAAGAGAGTGCTTTACAAGGCACTGCATCACAATGTAAAAAGTCCTAAACAATGGCCCCGTCATCATTCATCAGTGCACCTTGGTTTCGGATACGGGTTGTTGAGTGCTGCCTTTTTGATTCGTTCGATCAGCTTCTTGTCAAGATGCAGATAGCAGCTTCTTTCGGCGTTTCCCTGCAATTTGAGAAAATGCAAGAAATAAAAATCAGTGGTGCTCCACAATCTAGTTATCTTTGAAGTGGCATGTCTTACCGTGTATGATTCCAGGAGATTTCTCCACTTATCCTGAAAAATTAAACAAAACGATGGATTGGTGTTAGTGGCGGACCTAGGACAAATAATTAGAGGGGGTGCCGACGAGAGAAGGTAAGAACAACATGAGACAAATGCACCAAACATAAAACTAATTCAACCATCATTCATTCATTCAGTGGATGGCGGTATCTCACAGAATGTATCACCAGTCACCACACCGCTTTACCTTGAGATTGCTCGCAGTTCGGACCGACGTTGGAAACCATTTCTTCTTCATCGCAGACCACCGTGCAACCCCGCAATCTTCGACGCCATCCACCAGCGTAGCTACCTCTTCAGGTGTCCAGTGGCTATTGTTGGTTCTATGTGATGTTTGCTGTTAAAACAACCAACGACGTAGAATTCTTTGGCTGTTTTTCCATTGATGTATTAATAAGAATTGAAAATCTGAACTAAAAAAGGGTGTACAATATACAGAAAACAGTCGATATATGTGCGAGATAATTAACTAGTTTGAATTTCCACCGAGAATAGACATAGGCCTTACCCCAAAATGGTTACCCAGATGCCAAGATTGATCTGTGCACAACAGCACCCTTCTCTTGCGAGGGCCTCTCTTGCGCCTCCAGCCGCTCTCTGGTCCATCTGCTGTATGAGTGGCGCACTCCGTCTCCGGTGGCGTGGCGTCTGGCGCCTCATCGTGGGTAGAAGGACAGTGGGGAGCTGCAAGTTGGCCTCCATTGGCTTCAAAGCCTGAAACCATAGATGAACAGATGCACTTGGTTTCCTATGTAAACTAGCATCGATATACTTGATCTCTTTTGTATTGCTGGTACCATCCACTGTATGATCGGCCCACTCCGTCTCCGGCGATGTGGCATCTGGCGTCTCATCGTGAGTAGAAGGAAAATAGGGAGCTGCAAGTTGGCCTCCCTTGGCTCCAAAGCCTGAAACCATAGACAGACGATCTCTTTTGTAATGTCGATAATACCATAGATGATCTCATTTGTTGTAACAAAATTCAGAGAAGAACAAACTAGCATCGCACCTTCCCAACATCCGTGGAGGTCACTCTCGTCAGGTGGTACTCCGAGCAGCTGGTCGATCGGCACGTCATACACTGAATAGAATTCGGTGTTCATCTGCCGTTAACAACAATGAAACACATGTGTTAATTTCATTAACAAGAATGAATGGAACTGCATAACCATTGTGTCAGATTTGATAAGATGAATAGAACTATGATCACATTAAGCCAGATTTGCTCATGGACCCATATTGTGCCCAGATTGTCTCAGTATGCTCACTGAGCACGGTTAACTGAGCACTCTCGCCGTGATTGTCTGAGTACGATCCGCCAACGGGGGACGCCCGCCCCTCCGCCGTTGACATTTCCCCACACTTCCGGCCGTGCACCGCGGACGCCGGCGCTGGCCACTGAACGCACCTGGCCGCCAACCCCCGACGGCCGCCTCCGCATATTGCGTCCAGGTTATCTCAGAATCTCACTGAGCACGGTGCATGTGTAGTGCAGGCCGCGCACTAAGGCACTCTCGACGCTATGGAATGGAAGCACCACACCCTGATCCGCCAATGGGGGGACGTCCGCCCCTCCCCCTCGCCTCTTCTCTGAACTTTCCCCACACTGCCGTACCGGCCGTCCGCCGTCCATCGCGGCCGCCGGCCGCGGCCGCTAGGTCGTCCACCTTCCCGCACTGAACTGAACGCGCCTGCCCGCCTCCGCCTCGCCCCCCTCCACCTCGTCGGCGAGCTCGGCCACGGTCATCTCGCGCGCGCGGATCTTCCTCCGCCGCCTGCCTCCCCGCTCTGCCCGCTCAAGGCTGTCGACCTCCGCGACGACGACCGGGGCCTGCCCCGCGCTGTCTCCTCGCTCGACCACCCGTCCGTGCCCACCCCTGCACGCGCAGCTCGACCACGGACGCTACGCGTGCCTCCTCTGTTCCTCATCGACTACGGTCCCGGAGGCGATCTGCACTCGGGGCTGCAATGCAGGCGCGCGGCGACGGGCGCGCACACCCGAGCTCAAATGGCAGCGGCATCCAGAGAAGGGGGTGGCGGATCAACTACGAACTACAGTATGCCCGGCGCGCGCGCGTGCAGCGGAGAAGGAACCAAGACGAACAGCAAAAACGAGGAAAAGAACCATGAAAGAGACACGCACCGGCTGCTGATTTGTGCTGATCAGGAATCCACCGCCGGCTGCTGCTGAGTTCGTCCAGTTCTTGAGCTGAGCAAAGAGGAGGCTGAGGGTGTGTGTATCCGCAACGAGCCCGGGACTGTTCCTACCGACTTAAAAAAGAAATTCTCAACCGTGTTGCTTTGAGCAACTTCCCTTTTCACTCCACATGGTCATGGCTGGCCCATGTTTCTCCCTAAGCGTGAAATGTCATTTTCAGCGGGGTCCGATGCTTTTATATGAGGTGTGAATGTTACTTTTAATACGGTTCAATGTTTTTCTATAGGTATGAAATGTCATTTTCGGCGGATCCTATATAATGCTTATCATGACTTTGATGGACGTCGGTGTCCCTAAATGTTTCACCTATGTTTTTTCGTATATTTAGTGGATGTAAGAAGTCGGTGTCGCTGGATGTCCCATCTAATGATTTTCACAAATTTAATAGATGTGACTAATCATTGTCACTAGTAGGGTTGTGCATGCTTTGCTGCACTGTTTGTGTTGTTGGGATATCATAATAGAATTTATTTAGTTTGGCACGTGAGATGATTGTGCATGTTATCATTTTTTATATAAGAGGGTGTTTTGGTGGGCCCTTTCTGACTTAATTTATTTAGTTCGACACGCGTGGAATGTTTCTTTATATATATTATGCTTCTCCGTCCCCTCATTCTCGCCACATGGAAGTACCACAGACCGCACCCTCCTCGATCATCCGAACATGGATATCCTTGAGTCCAGCCTTCCGTCCCCCTCCTTCTCTGACATTTCCACACACTACCGTCTCGGCCGTACATTGCGGACGCCGGACGAGGACGCGGCAGCATAGGCTGCCCCCC
>NC_041382.1:35923053-35943640 GCF_002162155.2 Triticum dicoccoides
TCTGTTATTTCCCCACACTTTCCGGCCGTGCACCGCGGACGCTGGCGCTGGCCCGCTAGACCTCTGTTTGCCGCTTGCCTCCCCGCTCCGCCCTCTCAAGGTTGTCGGCCTCCGCGACGACGACCCGGACCAGCCGAGTCCCGCATTTGCCTCCTCGCTCGACTAGCCATCCGTGCGCGCGCCTCGATCGATGACGGACAAAATGTGTGCTTCCTTTGTTCCTCATGGACCACGGTCCCGGAGGTGATCTGCACTCGGCGATGGAGTGCAGACGCGCGACGACCGGCGCGCACTGAGCTGAGCACACCCGAGCTCAAATGGCAGCGGCTTCCAAAGGAAGGGGTGGCGGAAAAACTATCAACTGTAAAATTCCTAGCTCGCGCGTGTGCAATAGAGAAGGAACCAAGATGAACAGCAAAAAGGAGGGGGGGACCATGAAAGATACACGCACCGGCTGCTGAAATCCACTGGTCGGATGCTGATGAGTTCGTCGAGTTTGGAGTTGAGCAAAGAGGAGGCCGAGGGTGTGTGTATCGGCCACGAGCCCAGGACTGTTCCTAGCAACTTGAAAAAGAAATTTGCAACCGTGTTGCTTCGAGCAACTTCACTTAAAAGGGAGTGCTCCACATGGGATGGCTTGGCGATGTTTCTCCCTAAGTGTGGAATGTCATTTTCAGCGGGGTCCAATGCTTTTATATGGGTGTGAATGTTACTTTCAATGTGGTCCAATGCTTCTTTATGTGTGTGAAACGTCATTTTAGCGGGTCCTATCTAATCCTTATCATGACTTCAATGGACTTTATTGTCTCTAAATGTTCCACCTATGTTTTTTTGTACATTTAATGAACATCACTTTTCGGCGCGGTCCAATGCTTATTTATATGTGTGAAATGTTATTTTCAACGGGTCATGTTTAATGCTTATCATGACTTCAATGGATATCACTATTTCTAAATGTTTCACCTATGCTTTTTGTAGATTTAATGGACATCATTTTTTAGTGCGGTCCGATGCTTCTTTATATGTGTGAAATGCATTTTTCAGCAGATCCTAGATAATGCTTATCATGACTTCAATGGACATCAGTGTCCTTGTTTCATCTATGCTTTTTTGTAAATTTAATGGATGCAAAAAATCGGTGTCACTGGATGTCTCACCTAATGATTTTCACATATTTAATGGATATGACTAGTCGATGTCACTAGTAGGGTTGTGCGCGCTTCCCTGTGCCGTTTGTGCTATTGGAATATCATAATGCAATTTATTTAGTTTGGCGTGTGAGGCAGTGATGGTGTATATTTTCCTTTTTAATATAACGTAGTGTTCTGGTGGGCTCTTCTTGAATATCTGCTAATCAACCCACACGTATGTGGGAAAGTTTTTTGCGCTGGCGATCACATGTACTATGTTGTGTTACGGTGTCGTATGTTGATGATTCATTTTTGCCAGGTGATGAGTGGTTTGCGCGGGACTTATGTATTTTTATGGGCTAGTTGTTGCCGATTGATTTAAAAAATAATTGCCTTGGTCAAAATCATGAAGCAAATCCAAAATTAAACACATCAATCGAAATCATTGACCCAGTCAAAATTCTGAACCGGATCCAAAATTGAACACCTCGGTTCAATAATAGTCATGAGGCAAATTCAAAATAACCTCAATTAAAACCATTGACCAATCAAAATCGTAAACTGGATTCGAAATTGAGCTCCTCAATTGAAACGAGGGAGCTAAAATTACGGTCCATGGTGTATTTATGGTTTATAGGTGGATTATTAGATGTTCCATTTAACATTTCTCACAAATTTGATAAAGAGTAAAATGCTCTCTGAGTATCTAATGAACTTGCTGGTAAAAGTTCTTATACTTATCAGTGTATACTCGAGCAGTTGGTCGATGGGCACGTCATATACTGAATAGAATTATGTGTCCATCTGCCATTAATAACAATGAACCATCTGTGCTAACTCCATTAACAAGAATGAAACTGCCTAGCCATTTTGTCAGACTTGATAAGATGAGTAGAGCTTTGAGCACATTAAGTCAGATTTGCTAATCGACGCATGTTGTGTCCAGATTATCTCAGCATGCTCACTGACATTTCTTCTCTGACATTTCTCCACGCTGCCGGCCGTGCACATAATGGACTCTGTTTGTGCTCCAAAGTCTCGGTATCCACCTCCTCTGTCAGACTTGCCAAAAGATCGAGCGAGCTGCACACAGATTTCTGAAGTGTCAGACTTGCCAAAAGATCGGCGTATTCTGTGTAGAGATTGTGCCATTATGCTCTGCGTACAGCAGAGCAGAGTGCAATTCCTCCGTCCCCTCGCTCTCGCCGCCATGAAAGCACCACAGGCCACACCCTCCTCGACGGATGGGCATATGACGGAGGAGCAGGCAAGTCTCGTCCACTCAAATGGCAGCGGCATGTAGAGAATGTTAAGTTGTATATTTTTGTATCAATTGTAATGTTGTACTATCACGTTGTATCGATCCTAGAGTGTAGGATCTGAGGTCTCCCGCATGGCCTGCGTGCCTCAACTCTTGGGACTCTCTCTCCCTCTCTATGTATACTCTCATGTGTAACAGAATCAATCAAGGAAATTTGCACAAACACTTTCCAACTTGGTATTAGTCGCCAGGACCCTCTTCATGGCCGCGGACAACACCTCCTCCTCCTCCTCCGCCGCCACGAGCTCGGTCACGTCGCCGGGCACCTCCTCGGCGCCAGCCGCCGGCACCTCCCCGGCTACGGCCCCTCCCTTCGTCTTCGGCACATCTGGTGTCGTGGTTGGATGTCACAGCTAGAGGCACACTTGGGTACATCGACCTTGAGTACCTTCACACAGGTCATCTGAAGCCGGCGAGCGACGTGTACAGCCTCAGCGTGGTTAAGCTTGAGGTTCTGACAGGGAAAAAGGCGTTTTCCCAAGCAAAGGAGGAGATGAATAGAGATCTGGCATCCTTTGCACTCCCCATCATTGAGGCCGATAATATTGAGGAGATGCTAGATAGGTGACCTGTACCGGAGCCAACGCCATGGCACCTGCACACACTGAAGCGTGTGGCGCAGATTGCACGATGTTGTGTGAAGTTTGTCGGGAAGGACCGGCCCGCCATATCAGGCATCGTTGCCAACCTCGAGACGGCATGCGAGTTGATCTGCAGAGATGAGCCAGATTCAGTTGACAAGTCTGGTTTGTGGCCCTTCCTTGAAAAAGTTGACGACTCACCAGACTCTCCACATGCCAGGAGCATGCCTCTGTTCTGATCTGGTACACTAGAAACTAACTGAACTTTGTTCACATTAATGAATTCAGCTATGTACAGTGGCGGAGCGCGAACCAAAAATGAGGGGGGCCAACAGGTTCAGATTTATGAAAAAAAATAGCAAGTAAAAGCAAGAAAGTGCAAGTTCATGGAGTGAATGATTCACTAAAGATTCAGCAAAAATGAATGCATAGCTGTTCCTCTGTTTCTGCCCATTGCTACCTAAATTGGAATTTGTAAACAAATTTTTATCAACTGAAAAATAGTAATTCCACATTTGTTCTTTTACTTGAAGTAATCTACTTACCCTGACCATCTAAAATAAAGAAATAAAGGTGGTCTGCAATTTACATGTCAAGATAGAATTGCTGAAACTTAAAGCCACATAACATAAATGGAGTCATCGCTCCCAGCTTGCAACTTGCAAAAACTGAATCGCCAGCACCCCGTCCCCCCCAACCACCCCCTCTCGCGCGAATTTGCAGGTATAGCCTGCAGATCCACTTGATACTCACTTGCTACTGCTTGATTTGAGAAAGGATCTAGAAGAAAAGAGCAAGCATACAAAGTGGATTTGGGGACTGGATTGGGAGGGGACTCGAGCAGTTGCTCAGGGGGTCAGGGGAGTAGGGGACAAGTGGAGAATGGAGATGAGGAGGAGCCGAGGAGGAAGAACATGTGGCCACTCAGGGAACTAGGGTAGGAGAAGTTGAGAGGAGGAGGAAGACCTGGAAGTGGCAGCAGTCACCATGGGGGGCGACCAGAGGAACGGGGATGGGGCGGCGAACCACTCGCTCCTCCCTCGTCACGGGCTGACGATCGTCCTAGTCCACCGCGGGCCATGAAAATGGGCCGTGTATCCTATAAATATATTTTTTGCGCCGACAGAAGGGGTGGCCACAGCCCGGAATTGTCCCCACGACGCTCCGCCAGTGCCTATGTACATACACTGATGAAAGAGGCTCACTGCTCATTTTGTGGTCTCTTCCTTAATTAGGAACCTGAGGTGTTGGAGGATGGGCCTTGACACCAATCGTCCAAGGTGCATTATACCATGGCAGGCTTCACGGCCGGTGACAAGTGGCCTTCAATCACATTAACCACCCGACGAGCATCATTAGGTAATCCCCCGGTTCTAGTAATCTGCAGGCTTAAAAAAAACTCCCCTCTCGTTAGGGTTTCTCTCTCCCCTCGAGCGACGGCGACGCCGGCACCGTAGGGATCTTCTCTCCCCGGCTGTTCATCCCCTTCCGGCGATCGCTGTGGCCCGTGGCCACCGCGGCGTTCGGGGAGGGCGGGGACTTCCTTGGGACCTACCGCTCGCGGATCCCTACCCTCGAGCAAGCGCATGATGGATCCGACTGCATCTGGATCGAGTACGGCTGCGTCCAATCTGGCTGCGATGATGGAGGAACTTGGCCTGAAAGAAGATGATCTGGTTGATGTCGTGGTGGAAGACACCGAGCTGCCGAAGGAAGAGACACGTTGGATGGCTCTAGCTAGGGTTCACACAGAGAAAACATATAGCCAATATTGGTTTTATAGGAATATGAGGGTGGCCTGGGACCTAGCTCAGGAGGTAAAGATTAGACCACTCGAAGATAATATGTACTCAATGCAATTCTCCTGCCTGGGTGACTGGGAGAGGGTTATGGGGGATGGCCCTTGGAACTTCAAGGGGAAAGCAGTAGTTCTCTCGGAGTACGATGGCTTCACAAAGCCGTCGTCTATAGAGCTCAATAAATTGGACATCTGGATTCAGATCCACGACCTGTCGGATGGCTTCTTCTCTAAGGTCAAAGCTTTGTCGGCGACTGTGGGAGAATTCATATATGCTGAGCCTAGATCCCCGGATTTTGAAGGAAATTTTGCTAGAGTTCGAGTCAGGATCGATGTCACTAAAACATTGAAGAACACTGTCTCACTGGTAATAAGGAAGAAGGATTCGATGGAGCGAGTCATCTTTAGAGTTAAATATGAAAGATTGCCGGATTGGTGTGCGGTTTGCGGACATCTAGGCCACCAACACAAAGAGTGCGGGGATGGGGTCCATGCCCCAAAGACGCTGGTCTTCAAAGACATCAAGGCAACGTGGTTTAAAGGCCCCAGCAGTGGACCGGGCGAGAGCAGCAACGCAGGGAGAGGCCGCGGCAGAGGCCGTGGGGGAAGAGGAAGAGGACGTTCGTACAATAGTGCTGATTTGTACGACGAACAGTATCCCGAGGAACGGTTTCAGCGAGATGGAGATGTAGCAATGACGGAGGTGGATCGCAATAGGAAGAGAGGGGCCAATGATCCAAAAACCACGCTCCCAACCTCTTCAGTACAACAGACGAAGCAACTGTTTCTGCCATCACCTGCGGTGCCTTTTAGCCCTCCTCCCAAGCAGGATCTGAAGAGATCGAAGTCATCCTCGTCTAATGAGACAGCTCCAGAGAAGATTACAGATTTCACCAAAAACCTTGATGCGTGTTTGGCGGGCTCCCATGGGGAGTCTCGCCATGCGCAATGAGTCTACTATGCTGGAACTGTCGCGGAGCAGGCAAACCCGCGACAGTTCAGGAGCTTCGTGATCTCACGAGGCAGTTTGCCCCCTCTGTCTTATGTATATTGGAAACCCAATTAGAGGGAACTAGAGTTGAAAGTTTGGCTGGTACTTTAGGCTTTAATAGAAGTTTTGCTGTAAGCAGTTCTGGTAGAAGTGGTGGTCTAGGAATTTTTTGGAACGAGGAAATAAATCTTGAGATTGTTGGTTACTCGAAGTATCACATTGATGCAATGCTGAATGATCTTGTGGATGTTAAAACAAGGGTCACGTTTGTCTATGGCGAGGCTCAGGTTAATGAGAGATACAAGACATGGGACACTCTTAGGGGAATCGTAGGCACAAACGATATACCCTGGCTTGCCCTCGGAGATTTTAACGAGGTGCTGTATGCACATGAACACGATGGTGTTGGAAACAGAAGTCAAGCGCAAATGGACGCGTTCAGGGACGCTTTGGATACATGTGGATTAACGGATATAGGTTACGTCGGAAGTGGATGGACCTTTGGAAAGAAAGTGTCTGGGGGGACTTACACTCGAGTGCGACTTGACAGGGGAGTAGCTAATCCCGCTTGGTCGCTTGCTTTTCCATCTGCTGTACTTGAACACAAAACTGCAGCAACTAGCGATCATCTACCTATTTACGTGCAGTACGTGCATGAGGAGCCATGCAAACGGGCCCCCAAATCATTTAAATATGAGCTTGCATGGGAGCGTGACCCGGGTCTAACACCATTGGTAGAGAATTCCTGGACTAGTGGACAAACGGAGTCAATACAGGAAATAAGCGACAAGCTGAGGTCGCTTTCAACAGACCTGGCCACATGGGACAGACAGCAGTTTGGGAATGTGCGGCGTGAGATCCGAAGCATGCAGAAGGAATTACAGGATTTGCGCGCGATCCCAAATCGCTCCGGTCCAAATCATCTGGAAATTAAAATAGTTGACAGGTTGACAGAACTTTATCATAGGGAGGAAATATTATGGAGTCAGCGTGCTCGAATAGAGTGGCTCCAACATGGTGATAAGAATACATATTTCTTCCACCTAAGGGCGAGCCGACGCAAGAGGTAGAACCAAATAAAATCCCTTCAACTACCTTCTGGACAGATGACCGACAACTTAACGGAGATGGAAAATTTGACCAATGATTTTTACCAGCAGCTCTATACTTCTGAAGGGGTTCAGGACATGGACCAAGTACTAGAGACTGTTCCGGTGAAAGTGACACAAGCAATGAATGATATGCTAAATGCCCCATATAGTCAGAAAGAGGTTAAAACAGCACTCTTTCAAATGTACCCAGTGAAAGCGCCCGGCCCAGATGGTTACCCTGCACATTTTTTCCAGCATCATTGGGATATTTGTTGTGAGGATGTTACAAGGGCAGTTCTGAGGATTGTTGACGGTACTGAATCAGCGGAGTGTATTAATGATACGGTTCTTGTGCTCATCCCGAAGGTAAAAAACCCCACACTCCTCTCTCGGTTCCGCCCTATCAGCCTTTGTAATGTGCTGTATAAGATTGCCTCGAAAGTTATATCTAACAGATTAAAGTTAGTCCTTCCTGATATCATCTCAGAGGAGCAGTCAGCATTTGTTCCTGGAAGGTTCATAACCGATAACATCATAACAGCCTATGAGTGTCTTCATTTTGTGAAGAGGAATAAGGCCAAGAAACATCAATCCTGTGCTCTAAAGCTTGATATGATGAAAGCATACGATAGAGTGGAATGGGACTACCTACAGGCAATAATGCTTAAACTGGGCTTCTCTGAAAGATGGGTCCAAATAGTGATGAGCCTGGTGACAACGGTGAGATTTTCAGTTTTGTTTAATGGAAAGAAATTGCAACAATTCATACCTTCCAGAGGGATCAGACAAGGGGACCCAATATCTCCATACTTGTTCTTGTTAGCAGCAGAGGGCCTGTCGTGCCTTCTAAAATCAAAAAGTGAGTCATCCAACTTGCATGGCCTACAGGTAGCACCTACGGCGCCACCGGTAAACTATCTACTATTCGCTGATGACAGCCTGCTGTTTTTCAAGGCAAACGGTGCTGGAGCCAATGAGGTGTGCCATGTTCTGAATCTTATTGTCAGGCAACGGGGCAACGTATCAACTATGCTAAATCTTCTATATATTTCAGCAAGGGAGTTCCAGACTCTATCAGACAGGAAATCAAGGAGACTCTGAACGTCCCCAACGAAACACTAAACGAGAAGTACTTGGGGATGCCGTCTGATGTTGGCAACTCTATGAACGGTTCTTTCAAGTATTTGAAGGATCGGCTCTGGGGAAAGGTGCAGGGATGGATTGAGCGCACGATGTCTACTGCGGGCAAAGAAGTTCTAGTTAAATCTGTAGCACAATCAGTTCCAGTGTTTTCGATGTCTTGTTTCAAGCTACCTCGGGGCCTCTGTGAGCATCTAAACAAGCTGATAAGAAAGTTTTGTTGGGGGAGCAAAGAAGGGAAGAGAAAGCCCCATTGGGTTTCATGGAAAGCAATGACCCAACCTAAGGGAATGGGGGGCCTAGGTTTCAAGGATTTCGAATTATTTAACCTTGCAATGCTCGCGAAACAAGCTTGGCGCCTGCTGCAAACTCTTGAGTCTCTTAGCGCCCGAGTGCTCAAGAGCGTATACTATCCACACACAGATATCCTGCAGGCTCAGCTGGGTAACCACCCAAGCCAGATTTGGCGGGCAATCATTGAAGGGAGAGACATCTTGAAACAAGGTCTGGTTCGGCGGATTGGAAACGGAGAAACCACGGAAATCTGGAACCATAATTGGCTCCCCAAATAAGAGTCTTTTAGGCCATATGGTTGCCGCGTTCCCAACCCGCCAACGAGAGTTTCAGAGATTATCACGAGCGCGACGGCATCATGAGACAGACAGCTGATCCAAACCACCTTTTTGCCAATGGACGCTCAAGTGATTCTTGGAATCCCACTGTGTACAATAAATATAGATGACTTCTGGGCTTGGCACTACGAGAAACACGGATCTTTCTCAGTCAAGTCCGCGTATAAAATGCTGGTGGCCACAAGGGGAAGACGGGAAGCATGGCTAGAAGGAGTTGCAGGCCCATCTAACGCCATGGCAGAGGAAAAATCGTGGAAAACGCTGTGGAAGACCGAGGTCCCAGGGAAAATTCGAATGTTCTTATGGAGGCTCTCAAAACAGTCGCTTCCAACAAACGATGTTAGAGCACATCGTCATATGTCCGACTCCAGTCTTTGTGGCATCTGTGGGATACGCAATTCATGGCGTCACTCCCTCTTAGAGTGCACAACATCAAGAAGTGTTTGGGCATTGGCTAATGTGGAGGTCACGCAAAAAATCACATCAAATAATGAGCCCAATGCCAAACAGTGGATCTTCACGCTCATGGAGATGCTAACTCATGAAGAATTTGTTGACATGGCCGTGACACTTTGGGCAATATGGCATGCTCGACGGAAGGCAATACATGAAGCTATTTTTCAGAGTCCCCAAGTGACCCACAGCTTCATAGAGAGGTATCTGAAGGATCTGTCCTTGATCAATAATAAACCGAACACTCCAGCTAGGAATGCCACATCTCTCCAAACAAACACAAGGCCAAAAAAACCACCGGCTGGACATTGCAAGATCCATGTGGATGGGGGAGTGCAAGGAAGAAGAGGAGGATCAGCAGCTGCAGTCTGCAGAGATTCGGAAGGGAACTTCTTGGGCAGCTCGGCCCTAGTCCTTGAGGGTTTAACTGATCCGGCCACTCTTGAAGCTATAGCATGTCGTGAAGCTCTAGCACTTGCTGAAGATCTACACATACAACATTTTGTTGTAGCATCCGATTGCAAGCAAGTCATCTCAGATATTCAGAGAGGCGGCAGAGGTGCCTACGGGGCGATCGTCAGCGAGATTATTAGTCATTTGAATTCCAGCAGTGCTATACACACGACACGAGCCAGACGATTCATGCACGATACTCAAATCCAGCCGGACATGCACAGGATTTAGAAAGGCACTGGCCGCTGGATTAGCACGTCGTGCAAAGATCGTGCAGCAGTATCGTGTGGGTAGTAGTTTCGTTTGAATTCCCTAAATTGTATTTTTTTCCTTTGAGTCTCGTGCTGTGAACTATGAAGCACATGGTCTAGCTAAATTTGCTTTCTCTAGAGGTCCGGGGCGTCATGTTTGGTTTGGCACCCCGCACGACCTGAGAAGTATCCCACTTCATGTGGCATTTGATGAATAAATAAGGTTTTTACCCCTCAAAAAAAAGTAATCTGCAGGCTTTATCTCAAAAAAAAGTAATCTGCAGGCTTAAGACAGAGCATGGGATGGACTCACACTATTATCTATACTTCTATATAGTGTACCAGTATGAAGTTATATAGACCGTTGGATGTTTGTAAACAAACGGCTCAGATTCAATTGCTTTAGATAGAGGAGTACATGGTCACATATAGACCATAGGATAGGGCAATCTAACGGCTGAGCAGGCAGGGATTCGCGGTAGGGTTCCATTTTTGTGCTGCTAGATTGCCAGCGCGGCAGAGTACTTGCAGGCTCTCGATTCTTCTGCCGGCCACAGGAAATGTGCCGCAGGCCCTGTTGACAAAAAGAAACGCTGACCCACGGCCACAGTACTAGGCAAGGAGTACTATGCAACGCTGCCCCACAGCCGCAGACACATGCATTGCAGCCTCGGTATCGATGCTTTAGCAGACTATAATCAACAAGTAAAATAGAAGATTAATATATGTGTTGTATTAAAAAAACTTTATTACTTTCAAAGTTTAACTCTCGGGCATCAATACTCCTGTTGCCAGAAGTATTTTCTCATATTTTTATTTGTCAAAAATAACACATGTAATCTGCATATTTAGTTATTTACTAAACTGGTTTTTTTTATCAAAAATAGGGCATGTGTAAAGAAAAGAACTCTGGCATGTTTCTATTGATTTGAATTAACATTTATTGAGGTCCTCTGCTTTTTGTTTTGTACGACATGCAAATCTTGGTATCATTTTTTTGAAACCTTTTGCTATGCTAGAGAACACCCCACGGGTGCCTGAGAGCCCAAAGGCTGCTTTGACACTTAAAAAAAATGACCGTCGGCCTCTCTATTTTTCTACTTTCTCTTATGAATTCATTTTACAAACATTATTGCCCAGCTTTCCCATTGTTCTCACCAATATATTTTTAGGCAAACATCTACTCGATTAGACAGATTAATCACTGTATGCATGCATGTTTGTGACCTTACATGAAAAATATAAGTTAATAAATACTCCCTCCATTCCACAATGTAGTGCTTCCTCTATCCTCGTGCTTCAACTTTGATCGTAAATTTAACTATCAAAACCGATTGCGGCGGGAGTAAAATTATATCAGTGAATTCGTATTCAAAAGAAGTTTTTAATTATATAATTTTTTCTCCCGCCGCAGTTGGTCTCGTTGGTTAAATTTATGATTAAAGTTGGACCTCAGGAAGTACGGGCGCACTATATTTTGGAATGGAGGGAGTACTAAGAACCTGATTATATAGTAAATAAAATGCCTTCAATCCTTCTCAACGTATCATGTGACACATGTGATAAGCAATTCAAAGTATAAAAAAAGATCCTCTCAACATACAACTTGTCGCAATAATCCTTACACGTGCATGGCACGTGCCTTTAACTAGTATGTATAGTTTGCTTCTACACCACCCACCCTGCTTTTTCTTTTGAAGCCCAGAACTGTAGAACAATTGTTCTACGGCATTTTCATGCAGTAATTAAATAAAGTACATATGTGCAAATGAAGCAAAATACAAGAAAGGTTTATCCAATACCAGCCCTAGGTAACATAGAAATTGGAGTAAGAGATGATAATAAAGTTGGTACCGTGGACAAAGAATGAATGAATGATGCTGCGGATGTCGTTATACATGTAACGTAGTGTCGTCGCCATAGTTTAGAAGCCTGATGTAGGATGTACTGCTTTCTGTTTCTTTGTAGAAGAGTTGCAGTCTTGTATGCAGAAACTCAGAAACTTTAATAAGCAGGCATAGTTGGCTGGGGCAGAGTTCCCCTTCAGCTGATTTTGGATCTGGTTGTCTTGTCAATTTCAGATGAAATGAAATTGGGGGGCTGATGCTCCTTTTATCGAAATTATTAAAAAAAACAAGAAATCAGTGCCTGTTCTTGGGCGTTCCATGTGATCTTTAAAACAATTGCTTTCTTGGGCGTGCTTTCTTTTGCGGCAACGTTGGCTACCTGTAGAAGGTGCTTGTTGTTTCACCTTTAGTGCCACATTGCTAGTCTATTCAGAGTTACTTCCTGACCCAATAAATAATACTTCCAGGGTTTATTCTTTGAAATGTAACGAGAAAAGTGTAAGTGGAGCCGTTTTTTTTAGCCGTTGTGTTACATTGTTGCTACACAAGAGTTATAATCAGCTAGCTAGGGCTTGAACATGGGTGGCCTCCTCACTTTGGTAGCCTGCTCGAAAGAATAGGCCATCTCGATCAGCCTCGGCTCATACCCCTGCAGCCCGCCGAAGCATATCCCGAAGGGGAACCCCTTCTCGTCGTACCCCGCCGGCACAACGATACCAGGGTGGCCGCTAATGGCGAGAAGGCTAGAAATATCGCTGTTAGGCGCAACGATCGCGTCTAATTGGTGCTCCATCATTAGCTTCTCCAGCCCATTCGTGTTCAGCTCCTTCAGGCGACGGATTGCGGCCCTCTCTACAGGCCCAATGCCGTTTGTGCTTTGGGCAGCTATAAGATCAGGCTGCCCGAAATCTTTCAGCCTCTCCTGCACCACCATGTAAATAATTTTTGTGAGAGCCTACATAAAGAATAAGCTCCATTAACTGCCGTGTTGATTCTACCTATGCATGTTTCAGGTGTTTTATTGCCTCATGATCTATGCAGTAGGAATCTATAAGAAAAATTGAGAGTTTTTTTTTGACAGACCTAGATCTAGAGTATATTGTTTGAACAACAAGAAGTGAACCACCTGCCATTGGACACAAGCAGGGCAAATCATCTGACCCATGCATGGTAAAGTCGTGGCAAATAATTAATCTAATCCCAAGAAATATGGATTGAGTTGGTTTCTTGGTGCACTTACCTCCACAGGATGGTTGTTGTTGAATGCTATGATGTCTGCTAGCGAATGGACCGGGGAGTAGACCAAGTCTGCCAAATACGCGTTTATGCTCAGTTTGAACTCTGCCTGCATGGCAATCCCCTCCTTGGAATAAATCTCAACCAATAGAGCGGTCAAATTGGCAGCGACGTCCAGCTTCTCGATCACCACTGCTCCAAGTTTCCTTTGGAAAAAGAAAAGAAAAATCAAGAATCAATTCATATATTCATCCATGGACAGCTAGTGAAATGTAAACCGTGACTACGAAGGAACCTCATTGTGGCGAGGTGCTGCTTGTACGTATTCAACTGCGTCTGGTCGTATCCTTGGAAGAAGCCATTGGGGACGCCGATCCTCTTGCCTTTTAGCCCGTTTTTCTTTAGGAACTGCGTGTACCCGCCGTGCGGGATGTACTTGGATGCCGCTCCGGTGGCCGCGGCGTCTTGCGTGTCGTAGCCGACGATGGCATCCAGCACGTGCACCACGTCCGACACCGTCCGGCACATCGGTCTGCATTTTATTTCCATCGAGCGGCACCAAGATTTTCAGGTTGAATGAATATGAAACAAGAGCAAGAAGAAGAAGGAAGCATCGAGCGGCACCAAGATCTTCAGGTTGAATGAATATGAAACAACAGCAAGAAGAAGAAGAAGGAAGCATCGAGCGGCACCAAGATTTCCAGGTTGAATGAATATGAAACAACAGCAAGAAGAAGAAAGGAGCAGGAAGGGTTACCCCACGGTGTCCTGCAACGGAGTGATGGGGACGACGCCGGCCCGGCTGGTCAACCCCAACGTCGGCTTGATGCCGACAACCGAGTTGAACGACGACGGGCAAAGTATGGAGCCGTCGGTCTCGGTGCCGAGCGTCACGGCCGCCATGTTGGCCGCCATGTTGGCCGCCACGGCCACGCCGGACCCGGCGCTCGACCCGCACGGGGTAGACGACAGCACGTACGGGTTCCGCGCCTGGCCGCCGCGGGCGCTCCACCCGGCTTCGACCGGGCGGAAATTGGCCCACTCGGACAGGCTGGCCTTGCCGAGCACCAGGGCGCCCGCACGCCGGAGCCGGGCCGCCACGCCGGCGTCACGCTTCACCACGGAGCCGAGGAGAGCCAGCGAGCCCGCCGTGGTGTTGAGCGCGTCACGGGTCGCGATGTTGTCCTTGAGCAGGACGGGGACGCCGCGCAGCGAGCCGGTGGCCGTGCCGCTGCCGCGGCGGCGCTCGGCGTCGGCATGCTGGGCCTGCCGGAGCGCGTCCGGGTTGACCTCGATGACGGCGCGCAGCAGCGGGTTGAGGCGGCCGATCTGATCCAGGTAGAACCGGACGAGCGCCGTGGAGGTGAGAGTCCCGTTGCTGAACCCTAGCTGGATGGCTTCGACGGTGGCCTCGTGGAACTCGAAGCCGTGCGCGGCACCGGCGCCGGCGGCCACGAGAGCCAGGACGGCAGCGACAGCTTGCAGCTGCAGCGACGCCATGATGTTAGTTTAGCTTAGCTAAACGCCACCGGGGTTGGTGTGGCTTGGCTTGTCTGCTCTTTGCTCTCTACTCCCTCCCTCGGTCCTTTTTAGTTCGCATATAAGATTTGATTGAAGTCAAACTTCGAAAAGTTTGACCAACTTTATAGAAAAAATACCAACATTCACAATCTAAAATCAATATCAATAGATGTGTCATGACTTAAAGTTTCATATTGTATAACTTTAGCATGGCAAATGTTGATATTTTTTCATATAAATACGGTCAAATTTTGTGAAGTTTGACTTTAGAGAATTCTAATATGCAGAGTAAAAAGGATCGGAGGGGTACTGTTTGGTCTCTTGCACGCTCGTGCTCGTGTAGTACTTTCATGGCAGTGGTCTTTAGCCTTTTCAGATGGCTCATGATTGTGTCTAATTTACCACTCACTTTTTTTCTATCGCTGTCTAGGTCTCTAGGAGCATCTACCACCATCACCATTGGCGAATCTAGAAATAAATAAGTGTTATGCAAATATGTGTTGGACTGGGCTGCAAGTGGTTGGGCTAGACCTTGGCATTAGTATCGAAAACTAATTTTACAGTTTTGGAGAGGGGGCTTGAGCCTGTTAAAGCCCTTAATAGATTCGTCCATGTCTACAACCAGGCTAATTCGGCCCCTTGTACGCCCAGGGATGCGTCGAGGCAGTTACCGGACGTGTCCGTTTCAAAACTCTACATGTCTATGCACCCAACCGCGGTCTTGAACTGTGTCCTCCGTACTTAGACATTTCGTCGACTAGATCGCATGTCACACCGCTAGAGCATGTCGCACGAGCACATGAACAACGTGCGCGCAACGGCCGGATCAGCCCCGCAGTCGGGAGGGCGCGAGATCGACCACACGAACAACGTTTCGAGCAGCCCTGCAGCCACACGAACAACATGTTGGGCGGCCTTCTCACTTTGGTAACCTGCTCGAAAGCATAGGCCATCTCGATCAGTCTCGGCTCGTATCCTTGCGGCCCGCCAAAGCATATGTCAAAAGGGACGCCATGCTCATTGTACCCAGCCGACACAACAATGCTGGGGTGGCTGCCAATGGTGAGAAGGTTGGAAGCATAGTCCTCGGACGCAACGATTGGGTCCAATCGGTGCTCCTTCATCAGCTTCTCCGCCCCATTCACGAAGAGCTCCTTCAGCTGCCGGATCAAAGCTCTCTCCACATGACCAATGCCTTTGTATTTTCTGCATCATAAACTCATGTTGCCCGAAATCTTTTAGCCTCTCTGGCAAAAAATGTAAAGAATTTTTCTAAGAGAAGACATAAAGAATAAATGCAACTATTAACTAGCCTGATGACCGCTGCAATAATGTTTGGATACAATAAAGCTGAAGATATGAAAATAGTTGCTTTTGTGTGTACTTGCCTCAGTAGGATGTACCTTGTTGAAGCTATCATGTCCGCGAGTGAATGGACTGGGAGTAGGACAAGTCCGCCAAGTACGCACTAGAGAAAAGTCTACATTTCATTCCCGAACTAACCACTCAGTTCGATTTACAACGCTTATCTTTACAACCAGTCGAATTGCACCCTCAGGACAACCTTTTCTGGTTTTTTGGCATGGTCAACTGGTTTTGACTATGTCAAAGCTGACTGGCAACCCCTCCCCCAAACACACACGCCCGCGTCCCGCCTCTGTGTGTGTGTGTGTGTGTGTGTGTGTGTGTGTGTGTGTTTGTTCCAGCTCGGGCCCCAAGGCTCCGAACTCAATCCCCCCGCCACCACCTCGCGGCCGGCTATCGGAGCCGGCGACACCGCCACACCGCCCCCAGGTTCCCTTCTTTCTTCCCTCTCTTCCCCTTACCCGCAGTCGCGAGAAGCCGCTGTTGCTGCCGTCCGCGAGCTACTAACCTGGGCAAGTTGCTAAAGTGCTAAGGCTAGTCGAGCTGCTGCTTCTGCCGGCGCAGTAGCCGCCACTAATACCTGGTTTGTGCTAGTCGTGCTAGTCGACGACCCATTCGGCATGCGGTGGTGCTCCGGCAACATCCTTGCCTCCAGAAGTTCATAACCCGCTAACCAGCGCGCATGGTGAGACACCGAGAGGGGGCGCCTAGCCTTGGTGTGACTTGTTCGGGGTAATCCCCCGTTAGCATATTACTCGTTAGCAGCTCGTGTTAGACCCGCCACTCCTTTTGTTAAGGTCCTCGATCACCATGGCTCTGTGTTTCCTTTAACCAAATTAATAATCTATCAATGTATAATTCACATTAGTTGGGTAAATTAGAACTATGATAACCTCATTGTGACGAGGTGTTGCTTGTACACCCCCAAACTGCATGCGTCTCTCCAAATCCTCCGAATAACTTATTGGGGACGCCGACTCAGCCCATCCTTCGTCAGGAACTGCAGATATCCGCCTTGAAGAATGTACTTGGATGCTCGTAGAGGTTGTGAATATGAAGCGTACGTGTGCTAGAGATGCTCCAAGACCCACCGAATATGATGCTCTAGGAACTTGCTTTGGGCAGCAATTATGAACTGTGCCTCATAATTTTGTGCCTTGTGGAGTTATAAGCATAGTTTTAAATACCTGGCTATAGCCCCGCTATAGCTGTTTGAGCATGTTGTCGCTAAATGATTTCATGTACAATTTACCGCTATATGCCATAGCCCGTTATTTAAAACATTGGTTATAAGGAGAATAATTGGTGCTACTTGTCCACCGTGCTAAGAGCATCTCTAATGGTTCCTGTAAAAAATCTCTATAAAAGTGGTTTTACGGGGAGCCCATACAATATAATTTAGGGGAAGATCGTAGGTGAGGTGTTCTCAGTTCCCGTATGGATCTATGGCTATTGTTTTTCTATTTCCCGTTAAACAAGCATACAAATGGCACATGCATGTGTATTAGTATCAACATAACAATTCAAAGAATGTTATTTCTGACACACATGCTTGGTACTCATGGAAGATACTTGGCGTCGAGTTTTACAGGAAGAGTCATCTTCCCCTATATGGCTATATGGAGGGGGAGTTGGGCAGATTATACCGGATCCTGTAGGAAAATTGGGTTTACGGGAACTGTTGAAGCACTTTTTTGGCCCTACTTTCCCTAAACCACAATTTTTTTATGGATATGGGAACTATTGGAGATGCTCAACGATGCGGAAACCACATCTAGTTTGTATGACAGTGGGATGTGACCCCAGTTTACCAGATGGACCGTCTGCCATAGATAGAAATTCTGTGTCCATCTGCCATTAGCAACAATGAACCGTCTGTGTTGATTTCATTAACAAGAATGAATGAGACTGCCTAACCATTGTGTCAGATTTGATAAGATGAATACAGTACAACTTTGACCACATTAAGTCAGATTTGCTAATCGACGCATGTTCTGTCCAGATTGTCTCAGTATGCTTACTGAGCACGCCCCTCCGCCTCGTTTCTTCTCTGACATTTCTCCACGCTTCCGGCCTTGCACGGTGCACCGCGGCTGCCGTCGCTGGTGCATAATGGACTCTTGTTTGTGCTCCAAAGTCTCGGTATCCACCTCCTCTGTCAGACTTGCCAAAAGATCGAGCGAGCTGCACACAGATTTCTGAAGTGTCAGACTTGCCAAAAGATCGGCGTATTCTGTGTAGAGATTGTGAGTGCAATTCCTCCGTCCCCTCGCTCTCGCCGCCATGAAAGCACCACAGGCCACACCCTCCTCGATCATGCGACAATGGGCATCCTTGAGCCAGCCTTCCGTCCAGTGCGGACGCCGGCCGCGGCTGCACAGGTCGTCTCGCCGGCAGCCCCCAACGGCGGCCTCCGCCTTGCCCACCTGCACCCTGTCCGCGAGCACGGCCACGGTCACCTCGCGCCGCGATGACGACCCGGGCCTGCCGCTGAGTTCCGCGTTCTCTCTACGTTCGACCACCCATACGTGCCGCCCCACCCTCCACGCGCGCCTCGAAGACGGACGCCTACGTGTGCTTCCTCTGTTCTCCATGGACTACGGTCCCAGAGGTGATCTGCAATGCAGGCGCGCGACGACCGGCGCGCACAGAGCTGGGCAAACCCGAGCTCAAAAGGCAGCGGCATCCAGAGGAAGCAGTGCCGCCGTGGCGGATCAACTATGAACTATGGAATGCCCGACGCGCGCGTGTGCAACAGAGAAAAGGAGAAAATCATCCATGACAGAGACACCCACCGGCTGCTGATTTGTATCGAGGAATCCACCGGGCGGCTGCTGATGAGTTTGTCGAGTTCAACCTGGAGGAGGCTGAGTGTGTGTATCGGCCACGAGCCGTGAGTCTACCTAGCGACTTAATTTCTTTTTTGCAACCGTGTTGCTTTGGTAACTTTGCTATCCACGTAAAGCTACGGAAGAACGCTGGTTCGGCCCCACCCGGTAGGACTATTGGTTACTTTGACCGACTTAAGTGAGTGCTCCACATGGAATGTCTTTTTTCGTGGAGAGAATTCCTTATTTGGCCCATTCTTAAAATTCGCTTCCCTTTTTGGCCTTAACAAAAAGTTTCTTCCCTTTTTGACATCTAAACTTCATTTTGTTCTCTCAATGGCATTTTCAATAGTTTTGGCCACTAACACCGTCAAGTGCAACCTAAAAAGTCCTTTTTACCCTGCTTTAGCTTGCTCGTAAAAAGGAAGAAAATGTTCCCCTGTTCCCCACATACTAGTGAACGCCTAGGCTAGCTTCAACTGGATCCATTAGCTATTGTCTTTTGATGGAATCGCACGGTTGGGAACTCTCGTACGTAAATTCGACGACAGAAAAATACTCCCTCCGTTTCGAATTATTTGTCTCGGATTTGTCTAGATACAGATGTATCTAGACTCATTTTAATGCTAGATGCATCCGTATCTAGACAAATCTAAGACAAGTAATTTGGAACGGAGGGAGTAGATCGGAGAAACTATTTTTGCGATGTGTACAACTTGCTATGTGAGAGAGGAAGCACAGGTAGTAGTTGGCAGGACCGGACGACCAGCGGCGACGACTGCCTCAGTCTGGCGAGCGCCTACGCGCGTGGCTGGATGCTGTCGTTCTCAACTAACGGTCCGTGTGCGTGGTGTCCGGCTGCTCGTGATCAGCAGTAAGCGTTCTCTTTGTCCATATCTGGTTGCTGTGCGCCTGGTGTATAGCTGCCGGCCAGTGTACTACAATAGTATACTTGTTTGGACATTTTGCGTACTGTACTAGTTATAAACGTGTGTTAGCTAGAAGAGTTAGTACTATGTCTAATATACTTTGGAACGTGATAAATTAACCAATGTTATAAACATGATATAGATATGGTAATACAAGTTCTGCAGATGATTTCTATGGCTTTTGTACGCACAGATCAGTTTAACTAAGGAAAAAATGTTGAAAAATATATGTGCAAAATATCTGTGAACATCTTTAAAAAAATTGATGAACTGATTTCTGTTTAACTTAGATGTCCGGGATAGTCACATAGTGCAGTAGGGGCAAAATGGTCTTTTTACCTCACACTTAACACCGTGAGTGGCAAAAATAGACGGAAATGTCATTGAGGGAACAAAATGAAGTTTAAGTGTCAAAAAGAGCAGAAATTTTTGTTTTGGGCCAAAAAAGGAAGCAAATTTTAAGGAAGGGTCAAATAAGGAATTCTCTCTTTTTCGTGGGTGTGGAATGTCATTGTACAACATTCTTTATAGGTGTGAATGTCATTTTCAGCGGGGGTTCAATATACTCTATAGGTGTGAATGCTATTTTTAGTGAGGGAGAGAATTAAAGTAGGAACATTAAGTTACGTAGGTGGTTACCTATATGTAGGATTATTAGTTGCTTTGACCGACGTAAAAGAGAGTGCTCCACATGGGATGCCTTTCTTTGTGAAATATCATTTTCAGTGGGGTCCACATTCTCTATAGGTGTGAATGCCATTTTCAGCGGGGGTTCAATATACTCGTATAGGCGTGAATGCCATTTTCAATGGGGGAGAGAATTAGAGTAGGAACATTAAGAAATGTTATGAAGGTGGTTACCTATATGTAGGATTATTGGTTGCTTTGACCGACATAAAAGGGAGTGCTCCACATGGGATGCCTTTCTCCGTAGTTGTGGAATATCATTTTCACTGGGGTCCACATTCTCCATAAGTGTGAACGCCATTCTCAGTGGGGGTCCAATATTCTCTCAGGTGT
>NC_041382.1:35943925-35975357 GCF_002162155.2 Triticum dicoccoides
CCAATATTCTATAGGTGTGGGATGTCATTTATAGTGGGGGAGAGAATTAGAGTATGAACATTAAGTAAGGTTATGTAGGTGGTTACCTATATGTAGGATTATTGGTTGCTTTGACCGACTTAAAAGGGAGTGCTCCACATGGGATGCCTTTCTCCGTAGCTGTGGAATGTCATTTTTGATGGGGTCCACATTCTCTATAAGTGTGAATGCCATTTTCAGTGGGGGTCCAATATTCTCTATAGGTGTGAATGCCATTTTCACCGGGGGTTCGATATACTCTGTAGGTGTGAATGCCATTTCCAGTGGGGATCCAATATTCTCTCAGATGTGGAATGTCATTTTCAGTGGGTTCCAACATTCTCTATAGGTGTGAATGCCATCTTCAGCGGGGGTTCAATATACTCTGTAGGTGTGAATGCCATTTTCAATGGGGGAGAGAATTAGAGTAGGAGCATTAAGTAAGGTTACATAGATGGTTACCTATATGTAGGATTATTGGTTGCTTTGGCCGACTTAAAAGGGGGTGCTCCACATGGGATGCCTTTCTCCATAGCTGTGGAATGTCATTTTCAGTGGGGCTCACATTCTCTATAAGTGTGAACGCCATTTTCAATGGGGTACCAATATTCTCTCTAGGTGTGGAATGTCATTTGCCGTGGGGTCCAACATTCTCTGTAGGTGTGAATGACGTTTTGAGTGGGGGTTCAATATACTGTGTAGGTGTGAATGCCATTTTCAATGGGGGAGAGAATTAGAGTAGGAACATTAAGTAAGGTTACGTAGGTGGTTACCTATATGTAGGATTATTGGTTGCTTTGACTGACTTAAAAGGAAGTGCTCCACATAGAATGCCTTTCTCCGTAGCCGGTGAATGTCATTTTCAGTGGGGGTCCACATTCTCTATAAGTGTGAATGTCATTTTCAGTGAGGGTCCAATATTCTCTGTAGGTGCGGAATGTAATTTTCAGTGGGGTCTAACATTCTCTATAGGTGTGAATGCCATTTTCAGCGGGGGTTCAATATACTCAGTAGGTGTGAATGCTATTTTCAGTGGGGTCCAATATTCTCTGCGGGTGTGGAAAGTCATTTTCAGTGGGGTCCAACAGTCTCTATAGGTGTAAATGCCATTTTCATCGGGGGTTCAATATACTCTATAGGTGTGAATTCCATTTTATATTGGGGGGGGGATTAGAGTAGGAACATTAAGTAAGGTTACGTAGGTGATTACCTATATGTAGGATTATTGGTTGCTTCAACCGACTTAAAAGGGAGTGCTCCACATGAGATGCTTTCCTCCGTAGGTGTGGAATGTCAGTTTTAGTGGGGTCCACATTCTCTATAGATGTGAATGTCATTTTTAATGGGGGTCCAATATTCTCTGTAGGTGTGGGATCTCATTTTTAGTGGGGTCCAACATTCTCTATAGGTGTGAATGCGATTTTTAGTGGGATCCAATATTCTCTATAGGTGTGGAATGTCATTTTTAGTGGGGTCTAATATTCTCTGTAGGTGTGGAATGCCATTTTTAGTGGGGTCCAACATTCTCTATAGGTGTAAATGCCATTTTCAGTGGGGGTTCAATATACTTTGTAGGTGTGAATGCAATTTTCAGTGGGGGAAAGAATTAGAGTAGGATCATTAAGTAAGGTTACGTAGGTGGTTACCTATATGTAGGATTATTGTTTGATTTGGCCGACTTAAAAGGGAGTGCTCCACATGGGATGCCTTTCTTCATAGGTGTGGAATGTCATTTTTAGTGGGGTTCAACATTCTATATAGATGTGAATGACATTTTTATTGGGATCCAATATTCTCTATAGGTGTGGAATGTCATTTTTAGTGGTGTCCAATATTCTCTATAGGTGTGAATGTCATTTTTAATGGGGTCTAATATTCTCTATCAGTGTGAATGACATTTTTAATGTGATCCAATGCATCTCTATATGTGTGAAATGTCATTTATAGCGGGTCCATCTAACGATGAACATGACTTTAATGGACGGTCACTATCACTAAATGTTCCGCCTAATGCTTTTCATAAATTTAATGGATGTGAAAAGTCAATGTCACTAGATGACCCACCTGATGATTTTCATTTTTCACAAATTTAATTCATTTGACATGTCAATGTCGTTAGATGTTCTATGTAATATTTCTCACAAAATTTAATGAAGAGTAAAATGCACGTTATGTGTCCAAATTTGTTGGTAAAAGTTCTTTTACTTTGGTCAGTATACATGTTGTCGGGGCCATGTATGGTCGTTGTTTATGTTTTCTGTATGTATTTTGTTGGCTTGACATGTTTGACCGGTCCACGCGTCTAGGTGGTAAAAAGCTCATCCAACCGTGATGTCCTACACAAAGGCAACCAAAGAGATGAACCACCGAGAAGTTGGTCTCACTAAAAATGATTACTTAATTTCGTCTTGAGACCATCATAATATAACATGAGGCACCGCTACCAACTACTAGTTGCAATGATGTTTCTAAGTTCCGACCATGTATAAGTATGATAAAACCTAAAGGGATGCACACTTTGGGGGTTGGAACACACTACTGATTTGATCAGTTAATTAGTGGACCTCTAATGTAGAGAAGTGAGAACTGAGCCTAGCTCAGATGGTTAGATTCTTTGTGGTGGAACCAACCCGCCAGGGTTCAAGTCCTAGACTTGACATTGGTGCTCGCATTTTCCTAAATTTGTTTTAGACTTTTCGGCTATGCGCATGCATCCAATGGGAGAAGACGGCCCCGTCGACTACGAAGGCGCTCGTGGTGAGTGGTGACTTTGTCAATCTCAAGATGACATGTCGACTCAGCCTCTTTGAGGTTCTCATAGGGGTAGGGGTGCATGCGTGTGTTCAAAGGAGTGAGTGTAAGTGTGTTTGTATGAGCGCATGCGTCTGTACTGTGTTAAAAAGATTGTAGAGAAGTGGTATAGTAGTTCATGGTATGCACTATTGCTTACAAAGTAAGCAAACTTGTATGACAAGTTGTTGCCATGTGTGTGCCAAGAAAACTTAGGTAACAAGTTAGCTTGCACAACAAGCTACTGCCCTGTGGATGGCATGTTGACTAGTTGAATAGTCTAAAGTTAGCTAGAAATCTTAGTTTGAAGAGAATTCAATCCTATCAGCTCGTTGTAGCCGTAGCGGATGAAGAGGCACTCTTTGTGTATGACTCACACTAAGTGCTACTCTTTGTATTTGATGTGGACAGAGATCCTCTCTTCATTGCGGTAGCATACGAAGATCTCTCTTGGTGACCATAATGGACAAGGAGTCCATTGACAGACCAAACTCGCCACCGCCATCTTTATGGCATGTTGACTAGTTGAATAGTCTAAAGTTAGCTAGAAATCTTCGCTTGAAGAAATTTCAATCCTATCAACTCATTGTAGTTACAGCGGACGAAGAGGCACTCTTTGTGTACGACACACACGAAGAGCTACTTTTCGTATCTGATATGGAGATCCTCTATTCATTGCGGTAGCGTACGAAGATCTCTCTTGGTGACCATAATGGACAAGGAGTCCATTGACAGACCAAACTTGCCACCACCATCTTTAGCCGTCATGACTTAGGGGCATGGAATTTCATGGTGCCAAGAAAAGGTAGGGACACATTTGGTAGACTACATGGATTCTGGGCACTTTGCACCTATGGCCTGACTCGGCTTGGCTGAATGAAGAAAGGATAAAACCCACATTGTGCATATAGTTTGTTTGCCTACATCCCCTCTAGTCTGGCTACATAGTAACGCACACGTGTTGTTTGGTTGCAAACATGTTCTAGGCAAATGCAGAGCATTGGTATTTGGTTACATGCAACACATGTGATCTGGTAACCTCTTGTTGGAGTGATGAGGTTACCAACACACAAACAAGTACAACATAGATAAACATGCATAGCATAAACCCATAAACCAGAGCCTTACACACGCACAGGTCTGCCGAGGGAGGGGGGGGCACTTAAACGAGTAATAGTTGTGGAAAAGTCTTCAACATCCTACGTAAAAGTCTTGTAGGTGCAGAGATAACTTCCTAAAGATCCATGGAAAATGAGTCGTCATGCCTCTTGCACTTAGTCACCACCTCGACGCCATTTGTCGTTGAAGATGATCGCCTTTAGGGTGTTTTGGGTCCTCAACTTGAAGGTGACGAGGCACCTGATCCTGATATAGTGAGAGACGATGTTTGTCCTCAGTAGAAAATCCTCTAGGATGGTGTTCAAGTGCTTGGTGAACTGTACCAACTTGGGTGCAAGGATGACCTTACAGAAGTGGCTTCAGTTGGCTTCCTCATGGAAATGGCCTTAGTTCTTCAGCCTCTTAATGGTGTTGCCGAGGTCCACCGCTGCCTCGACCTTCATGTCGGACTCAACCTCCTTGCCTTTCGAGGAGTTCCCCGAAACACCATTGTCGATCTGCATCGAAGATATGAACAAGAGGGACAAAATGTAATCCACATATGAATAACATCAATAAAGGTATGTAGAAAATCTACCACACTTCATCTTCAACATTCATTCATCCCACTCACCTACCCACTGTTTGAACCTCCAAAGCCTATATTTATCTACCCCCACACTATATCTTGACCCATCTCTCTATCTGTGTCTTCTACCATCTCTTCCACAGCTCTGTCTGTCTCACCACCGCTCCACCGCATGAACCCCTCCCCCAACAGCCCTGGGTGGAGGACATTCATCCTTGGGTGCTCGCTCGGTAACCACATGAAGTTCGTGAAGTCCATGGAGGTGTGTTGTCGGTTCAAGAGCGTGGACGAGCTGCATAATGAGACAGCCGTTGTGGTGTTGAAGGCGACAAAGACGGAGTTGAAGAGGCTGATGCCTAATGTCCTGGACCACAAACACATATTTGTCACGTGGCTTGCAAACCTCCATTCAAGTGATTTTACGCTAATCATCTATGACGGATGATGGACTGGATCAACCAAGCTATAAGAAGGCATGACAAAGGCGATAAATCATAGTGTGGACACCTTCAAGAGCAGCAACAACCATGACAAATGTGGAAAGAGCAATGAGAGAGAAGTCGACGAGGACACAACTTCTTCAATCTTAGAGAATCTTCTGGCTGATCATGTGGCCATGCTCCTGTTGTATGTTGATGGCATTGTCATTACTGCCTCCAGAGAGGATCTTCTTCGCGACATCATTAGTCGCCTTGGCTCCGAGTTCCGGTTGAAGGTCCTTGGCGCGTTGCACTTCTTCCTCGACATTAATGTGCGACGCGATGCTTCTGGGTTCTTCCTCCATCAAGGGCAATATGCTCTTGATCTGCTGGACCGTGCTAGTATGACCGACTGCAAGCCAGCCGCCACGCCTGCTGAGGCCAAGCCGAAGCTTTCTGCCACAACTGGATAGCCTGCCACTGACGCCGCTCTCTACCGCAACATTGTTGGTGCCCTTCAGTACCTCACGCTCACCAGACTAGATATTGAGTTTGTGGCGCAGCAACTTTGCTTGCACATGTATTTGCCGTGTGACATTCACTGGTCTCTAGTTAAGAGCATTCTACGGTATATTCGCGGCACTATGGTCTTCGTCTCCGTGCCTCCGCCTCCACCGAGCTTCTCACTTACATAGATGCGGGTTGGGCTGGTTGTCCTGACACCCAACGTTCCACGTCTGGATATTGTGTCTTCTTCGGTGACTCTCTTATCTTGTGGTCCCCTAAACGGCAGCCCACTGTATCCTGTTCAAGTGCCAAGGCTGAGTACCGAGTTGTTGCCAACGTCATTGCTGAGACTTGTTGGCTGCGTCACCTGCTTGGTGAGCTTCGGGTTTTACTTCCGAAGGCCACAGTGGTCTTTTCTGATAATGTGTCGGCCACCTATCTTGCGGCAAACCGGTGCAACACAAGCGCACCAAACACATTGAGTTGGATATTCACTTTGTGCGCGAGAAGGTTAAGTTGGGTTAGCTACGTGTCCTTCATGTACCGACTACCCAACAGTTCACCGACATCATGACCAAGGGGTTGAACGTGACATAACTCATTTCTGATTGAACCTCCTATAATCTCTAGCCTTGTATAGATTAACTACTAGAGATATTGTAGGATTAGTTGGTTTGTCACGCAAGACATCACCTGTATATATTGTAGCAGACTCTGACAAATACAATTAAGTTGCATCCTATAGTCTTCTACATAGATGTCCAAGCATCTTGCATAATCCCATAGATGAATCTAAAAAAACAAATCAACAAACGCTTAGTTGATTTACATCAAAATTTGTATTCTAATTAATGTGCATGAGAAGTATTGTTAATATTTATATTATTGTACATTGAGATATATATGTTCGTAGCTGAATTTTTCAAACTCATTGGTTCATTCTTTTGAAGGCCAGGGTGGAGCATGGAGTGGGATCCCTTGGTTTGATGCAAGATGGCGGTACATTGATCCATTTTCCAAAGGTGAGCGTGAAGCATGGTATCTCATGCTCATTCCAAGATGATGGTGCACTGAATCGATGGGGAGCAGAGTTTTTTTACGGAGTTAGCATGAAGTGAGGACTGAGGAAGAGGACAACACGACTATGCAGAAGAAAGCCGAAGGAGCGTGCAAATGTAAAAAAAAAAGGCAAAGGAGCGTGCATGAAAAACGGAGATAGGTGGGACCGTGTTGTGCTGGACTGTTTTTTTTAAGAAGGATGGCCCCCGGCCTCTGCATCTAAAAGATGCATGCGGCCATCTTATTAATTATTCACAAATACCTTACAAAGTAATACATCAATATATGTCTGAAGCCGTTACCTTAGGCATCATCTGTCGCTACTCCTATCCATTGATGAAGGAGTGTAGAAAGTGTGAGCCGAGTACCCGGAATTCTCACCTAGCCTAACATCTCAAGCCACATACCGGGTCTGGGGCACAAATAGGTCAGACACACTCATAGGTCGTCGTCGTCATCTTCCATCAATCCATCTTCAGAGCAGGTACTGACGCATTGACCTTGCCAGGCCTGCCGTCGACGCCCCCACAGCGCCAGACAACGCCTCCTCCCTATGCGCGTTCATCATCATGCATCCGTCGCCGAGACTTTGTTGCGCCTCACCGCCGGGACTCCACGACGTCGATGCGTCATAGGGAACGCCGCTCCGCGGCAGATGTCATGCACTGGTCCCTCGAGCCTTTGCACACCTCCAAGAATGATGCCCTCAAGAGGGGTACGACACATGAGCGCCACCATTATTTGATCGACTGATCTGGGGTTTCCCCGGAGGTAGCAGATAGGGGTCTACAACTTCTCCATGACGATGCCTTCAAGAAAAGGACGACACAGAAAAACACCGCCATCATCGACCTTGGCAACGTGTCAAGAGTAGGGTTGTCACCCAAATCCGCTCGAGGACCCTCCATCCAACATCAAGTGCATGGGACCGCCATCGATCACTGCTGCCGCGCATGAAACAGGCCGCACCGGCCGGATCAGATCTGAACGGAGACAAGCCCACCATGCCGCCGCCGCAGTTTCGAGGTCAAATCTGATCTGACCCGCCGCCGTCGCGGGCACGCAGCCAGCATACAACGGGCCGCCCCCACCGCGTCACCGGCCCGATGAGGACACCACCGTTCCTCGCGCCCGCCCGACTCCGCCGCCTGGCGAGCTCGCACCGCAGCGGCCCTTCCGAGGCGCGAAGAATAGGGCCCCACCGCCGGCCACTGTGATGGGCTTTGCCCCGTCGGCCCCGGCCAGCGGCGAGGGTGGGGGGAAGGTGGTGAGGAGGCGAGGGGAAGGATATGGGCGCCGCGCCCGAGTCGCCCACGAGGGGGGCAACGCAGGGGCCTCGGTCGACTGGACGATGGCCTCGGATGCATACCTGCCGAACTGATTATAGTGCTTTGATTTTCTTGTTTAGTCAAAAATAAACTAAAAATGAACTGTGAGGTTATTTTCTATTCAAGGTTATGTTTTGTACTCGGTGCCATCTTTTAGTCGAAAATTTGTGATCTTGGGGACCAAATTCTATTGAGGGTTCAGTTGTGCACTGGATATCATTTTTCAAGGACTTGATGTGTGACGAATGGTTTCTTTTGATGATTTGCCGTGTACAACAGTCCACCATCTTTTTTTTTTCTTGTGAATTGGTTCTAGAGCTCAAGCTGCTTAGCGATTATCTCGAGTCATGTGCAGAATATCCTTCTACCATTTTGGAACCAGAATGTAGAAACATATTTGAGTCGTCCTTAATATCCTTTTGCTTCCCATGCTTGTGCAATAATAACATGATCCCTTCTGAAGATTACCAACTCTTGCTGAACGACCTGTACAGTAAAGCAGGACACAACTCTCACTATCCAGAAGACTAGGAAGGTAGCTGCGCATAGTATTTCCAGGCACTTCTAAGACATCATGTCTTCTTCAAATAATGGTGGCTTAACACTGAGCTATTAAAATGGATTAGGAGACAATGCTCTACTTCATTTGTAAGTCAGTAATATGCATGGTACTTAGGCGGGAGATACAATACAAGCTGCTCATTCAAGCTAGCTACTGAACCACTCTATACCACAAGTCCTAAACAATGACTCTTGTATCATTCATCAAGGGCATCTTCATTTCAGTTACCAGTCGCTGCTAGCCTCTTGATTCGTTGGATCAAATGATCAGGAAGAACTAGATAGTATCTTCTTTCTGCACTTCCCTGCAATTTGAGAAATGCAAGAAATTAAAATCTGTGGTGCTCCCCAATTAGTTCAAAAGCTGATGGAATTACACTTTCTTTTCAAAGGCAAGTCTTACCGTGTATGATTTCCGCAGATTTCTCCACTTATCCTACAAAATTAAACAAAATGATAGATTGTATCAGTAGCGGACCTAGGGCAAGACAATCAACATGAGACAAATGCACCAAACATAAACCTTAAGATTAGTCGTAGTTCGATCTGACATTCGAAAACATTTCTTCTTTATCGCAGTCCATTGTCGACCCCCAAATTCTTCAAGACCATCAACTAGTGTAGTCACCTCTTCGGTTGTCCAATGCGGCCCGTTTGTTCTGAGTCCACGGTTTCGGCCTTCACTTGCAGAAGGTGCATCCCGGAGGCAGGATGTGCCCTGTTCAAACAACAAACGACATAGACTTCATTGGATGTAGTCCATTGATGGATTAACTATAAATGAAAATTCTGAACTCAAAAGGGTGCAGAATATATAGAAAAATGCTACATGCATCTCTAAGTATTGTTGAATTTCTAAATGAGAAGATATATACACATGACTCCTACCCCAAAGTGGTCACCCAAAAACCAGCCCTGGTCCGTGCATAATGGTATTCTTCGCTTGCGAGGGCCTCTCTTGCACCTCCGGCCGCTCTCCGGCACCGTGGCAGCTGGATCCTCGCCGTGAGTCAAGTTTTTCTCGATCATATAAGCAGAAGGACCAAGTGGAGCTGCAAGAAAAGCTTCATCCACCGGTTCCAAAGTCGGAACTAGTAGAATCCATGACAATTAAGTGCTAATGCAACATTACTGCTGGATCTTTTATAGCACATACAATACCTATCAGGTCTACCGTCGAGGCGGCGGAGGGCCCCACCCTCTCCGGCGATGTGACTGGCACCGCGTCATGAGTCAAGTTTGCGTCCATCACAAAAGTAGGAGGACCGAATGAAGCTGCAAGTTGGCCTCCATTGATTCGAAAATCTGAAACCATAGATATAGATAGTTAGATACAGTTTCCTTGTGTATAGCAACAACAACAAAAATACAGTTGTTTCCTTGTGTAGCAAAATTCAGATAGCAGTAAACTAGCATCATACTACCTTCAAACAATTGGTTCAGATCATCCTCAGTCTCAGCTCGGGCTCCTTTGATGATGAACATGGTCTCATAAAATTCTGTGGCCATCTGAGAGCAAGAACAACGAAATGTATGTTAAATTAACATCAGTGTTTCGGCGTATGGTTTCAATGAGTCAGAGTTGCTGAAATCGAGTGAGCTTGGATCACATTTGAACTGTATTAATCGGTGTGTTTCGTATACAGATTTGGCGTATTTTGTATACAGAATTTGTAGTGTGCTCCGCATATAGAGTGCAGGCGGCGATTTACTCCACTTCTTCTCTGACCCTTCCGGCGGCAACCGGATACCGGCCGCGGCCGCGGCCGCACTCGTTGTCCACCTTACTGCACTGAACGCACCTCGCCGCCAGCCCTCGACGGTGGCCTCCGCCTCGCACACCTCCACCTCGTCCGCGAGCTCGTGCGCAGGGGGATTCGTCTGCCACCAGCCTCGTCCGAGTCCCGCGTTGTCTCCTCGCTAGACCACCCGTTCGTGCCCACCCCTCCGCCTCGCTTCTTCCCTGACATTTCCCCACACTTCCGGCCGTGGACCGCGGACGCCGGCGCTGGCCTCTGTTTGTGCTCCAGTGCCTACTCCTGCACTTGATCGAGCAGAGTGCAGTTCTGCTCTGCATACAGCAGAGTGCAGTTCCTCCGTCCCTTCATTCTCGCCGCCATGGAAGCACACACCCTCCTCGATCATCCGCCAACGGACACCCTTGAGCCCAGCCTTCCGCCCCCTTCTTCTCCGAAATTTCCCCACACTGCCGTACCGGCCGTCCGCGCGCCGTCCATCGCGGCCGCACAGGTCGTCCACCTTCCCGCACTGAAGGCACCTGGCCGCCAGCCCCCGACGGCCGCCTCCGCCCGCCTCGCCCGCCTCCACCTCGTCGGCGAGCTCGGCCACGGTCATCTCGCGCGCGCGGATCTTCCTCTGCCGCTCGCGCTGTTAGAACTAATCTTGTTATTGATGAGTCATGCATGTAGTTCAAGCTGCGGCAGGTGTGCACGTCAGAGTTGTGCTTCACGGTGTACACATATGCAAAGCTAATCTGTTTAGTTAGTTCCATGCATAGATTAGTTAGTGCCTTAGTGCATGCATGGGTGTTAGTTGGGTAGCTGGGTCGTACTAGATAATGGAGAGAATCCAGGGATAAGTTAGCTGGATGTGCTCGTACGTGGTATGGTGGCCGAGTGTGGCGGCTGGGGTAGTGCGTGCATGTAGCTAGGAAGTTGGTTAGTGGGTTAGTGGCGTGAGTTTTGCATGGCTTGAGTGCCTACCTTCGTGTATATATATTGCACTGAGTAAATGGAAAAGAAGAGAGAGGGCTGAGGAAAATGTAGTCACGGTGTGCCACTAAGGAAGTGCCTCACGGCAAAGCTAGTTGGGCTTCTTCCTTGGTGCGTGTGTGTAGAGTTTCTTGTGTGTGTGTGTCCTTGTGTTCTTGAGAGAAACCTCAAAAGAGTTGTGTAAGGCAGCTTGAGGTAGAAGGAGCAGCGCTGCAACGCGAGGCGGCGCCAACATGCGCCCCGCTCTGCCCGCTCAAGGCTGTCGACCTCCGCGACGACGACCCGGGCCTGACTCGCGTTGTCTCCTCGCTCGACCATCCCTCCGTGCCCACCCCTGTACGCGCAGCTTGACCACGGACGCTACCCGTGCGTCCTCTGTTCCTCATGGACTACGGTCCCGGAGGCGCGCACTGAGCTGAGCACACCCGAGCTCAAATGGCAGCGGCATCCAGAGGAAGGGGTGGCGAATCAACTATGAACTAGAGAATGCCCAGCGCACGCGTGTGCAGCAGAGAAGGAACCAAGATGAACAGCAAAAATGAGGAAAAGAACCACGAAAGACGAAAGAGACACCCACCGGCCCGCGCTGATGAATCCACCGGCCGCGGCTGATGGGTTCGTCCAGTTCCACGGAGCTGAGCGAGGAGGCTGAGGGTCAGGAGCCCGGGACTCTTCCCTCCCAACTTATAAGTCACAAGTCCCTAAAAAGTCCCTACCTGTTTGGTTCCTGAGACTTATAAGTCTCTATAAGACCATATTACAACTATAAGTCCATATAAGTCCCTTCTTGAGAGTCTTATTTCATAAGTCCCAAATGCCCACTTTAAGTTCCTATAAGTCCCACCTGTTTGGTTTAGATGGGACTTATAGGGACTTATTTAAGTCCCTAGACTAATAAATCCCCGGAAACAAACACCCTCTTAATAAAAATTGCAACCATGTTGCTGAAAAGTGGAGTGCTCCACATGGGATGCCTTGACCCAACTTCGTGTCGGAAATATGCCCTAGAGGCAATAATAAATTAGTTATTATTATATTTCCTTGTTCATGATAATCGTTTATTATCCATGCTAGAATTGTATTGATAGGAAACTCAGATACATGTGTGGATACATAGACAACACCATGTCCCTAGTAAGCCTCTAGTTGACTAGCTCGTTGATCAATAGATGGTTACGGTTTCCTGACCATGGACATCGGATGTCGTTGATAATGGGATCACATCATTAGGAGAATGATGTGATGGACAAGACCCAATCCTAAAGCCTAGCACAAGATCATGTAGTTCGTATGCTAAAGCTTTTCTAATGTCAAGTATCGTTTCCTTAGACCATGAGATTGTGCAACTCCCGGATACCGTAGGAGTGCTTTGGGTGTGCCAAACGTCACAAGTAACTGGGTGGCTATAAAGGTACACTACGGGTATCTCCGAAAGTGTCTGTTGGGTTGGCACGAATTGAGACTGGGATTTGTCACTCCGTGTAAACGGAGAGGTATCTCTGGGCCCACTCGGTAGGACATCATCATAATGTGCACAATGTGATCAAGGAGTTGATCACGGGATGATGTGTTACGGAACGAGTAAAGAGACTTGCCCGTAACGAGATTGAACAAGGTATCGGGATACCGACGATCGAATCTCGGGCAAGTATCGTACCGATAGACAAAGGGAATTGTATACGGGATTGATTAAGTCCTTGACATCGTGGTTCATCCGATGAGATCATCGTGGAGCATGTGGGAGCCAACATGGTTATCCAAATCCCGCTATTGGTTATTGGCCAGAGAACGTCTCGGTCATGTCTGCATGGTTCCCGAACCCGTAGGGTCTACACACTTAAGGTTCGGTGACGCTAGGGTTATAGAGATATTAGTATGCGGTAACCCGAAAGTTGTTCGGAGTCCCGGATGAGATCCCGGACGTCACGAGGAGTTCCGGAATGGTCCGGAGGTAAAGAATTATATATAGGAAGTGCTATTTCGGCCATCGGGACAAGTTTTGGGGTCACCGATATTGTACCGGGACCACCGGAAGGGTCCCGGGGGTCCACCGGGTGGGGCCACCTGCCCCGGGGGGCCACATGGGCTGTAGGGGGTGCGCCTTGGCCTATATGGGCCAAGGGCACCAGCCCCAAGAGGCCCATGCGCCAAGAGAAGAGGGAAAGGAAGAGTCCTAAAGGGGGAAGGCACCTCCGAGGTGCCTTGGGGAGGAGGGACTCCTCCCTTGGCCGCACCCTTCCTTGGAGGAAGGGCCAAGGCTGCGCCTCCCCCCTCTCCCTTGGCCCTATATATAGTGGGGGAAGGGAGGGCAGCACAACCTAAGCCCTGGCGCCTCCCTCTCCCTCCCATGACACATCTCCCTCCTCCCGCAGCGCTTGGCGAAGCCCTGTTGGAATCCCGCTACTTCCACCACCACGTCGTCGTGCTGCTAGATCTCCATCAACCTCTCCTCCCCCTTGCTGGATCAAGAAGGAGGAGACGTCGCTGCTCCGTACGTGTGTTGAACGCGGAGGTGCCGTCCGTTCGGCGCTAGGATCATCGGTGATTTGGATCACGACGAGTACGACTCCATCAACCCCGTTCTCTTGAACGCTTCCGCGCGCGATCTACAAGGGTATGTAGATCCACTCCTCCCTCGTTGCTAGATGACTCCATAGATAGATCTTGGTGACACGTAGGAAAATTTTGAATTTATGCTACGTTCCCCAACAGTGGCATCATGAGCTAGGTGTATGCGTAGTTTCTATGCACGAGTAGAACACAAAGTAGTTGTGGGTGTTGATTTTGTTCAATATGCTTACCGTTACTAGTCCAATCTTGATTCGGTGGCATTGTGGGATGAAGCGGCCCGGACCGACCTTACACGTACTCTTACGTGAGACTGGTTCCACCGACTGACATGCACTAGTTGCATAAGGTGGATAGCGGGTGTCTGTCTCTCCCACTTTAGTCGGATCGGATTCGATGAAAAGGGTCCTTATGAAGGGTAAATAGCAATTGGCATATCACGTTGTGGTTTTTGCGTAGGTAAGAAACATTCTTGCTAGAAACCCATAGCAGCCACGTAAAACATGCAAACAACAATTAGAGGACGTCTAACTTGTTTTTGCAGGGTATGCTATGTGATGTGATATGGCCAAGAAGAATGTGATGAATGATATGTGATGTATGAGATTGATCATGTTCTTGTAATAGGAATCACGACTTGCATGTCGATGAGTATGACAACCGGCAGGAGCCATAGGAGTTGTCTTTATTTATTTATGACCTGCGTGTCAACATAAACGTCATGTAATTACTTTACTTTATTGCTAACCGTTAGCTGTAGCAGTAGAAGTAATAGTTGGCGAGACAATTTCATGAAGACACGATGATGGAGATCATGATGATGGAGATCATGGTGTCATGCCGGTGACGATGATGATCATGGAGCCCCGAAGATGGAGATCAAAAGGAGCAATATGATATTGGCCATATCATGTCACTATTTGATTGCATGTGATGTTTATCATGTTTTTGCATCTTGTTTACTTAGAACGACGGTAGTAAATAAGATGATCCCTCATAATAATTTCAAGAAAGTGTTCCCCCTAACTGTGCACCGTTGCGAAAGTTCATCGTTTCGAAGCACCACGTGATGATCGGGTGTGATAGATTCTTACGTTCGAATACAACGGGTGTTGACGAGCCTAGCATGTACAGACATGGCCTTGGAACACATGCGAAACACTTAGGTTAACTTGATGAGTCTAGCATGTACAGACATGGCCTCGGAACACAAGAGACCGAAAGGTCGAGCATGAGTCGTATAGAAGATACGATCAACATGAAGATGTTCACCGATGTTGACTAGTCCGTCTCACGTGATGATCAGACACGGCCTAGTTGACTCGGATCATGTAATCACTTAGATGACTAGAGGGATGTCTATCTGAGTGGGAGTTCATAAGATGAACTTAATTATCCTGAACATAGTCAAAAGGTTTTCGCAAATTATGTCGTAGCTCGCGCTTCAGTTCTACTGTTTATATATGTTCCTAGAGAAAATTTAGTTGAAAGATGATAGTAGCAATTATGCGGACTAGGTCCGTAAACTGAGGATTGTCCTCATTGCTTCATAGAAGGCTTATGTCCTTAATGCACCGCTCAGTGTGCTGAACCTCGAACGTCGTCTGTGGATATTGCGAACATCTGACATACACATTTTGATAACTACGTGATAGTTCAGTTAAACGGTTTAGAGTTGAGGCACCGAAGACGTTTTGAAACGTCGCGAAACATATGAGATGTTTCGAGGGCTGAAATTGGGATTTCAGGCTCGTGCCCACGTCAAGAGGTATAAGACCTCTGATGATTTTCTTAGACTGCAAACTAAGGGAGAAAAGCTCAATTGTTGAACTTGTGCTCAGATTGTTTGAGTACAACAATCGCTTGAATCGAGTGGGAGCTGATCTTCTAGATGAAATAGTGATGGTTCTCCGAAGTCATTACCACCAAGCTGCTTGAGCTTCGTGATGAACTATAATATATCAGGGACATATATGATGATCCTTGAGATATTCGCGATGTTTGACACCACAAAAGTAGAGATCAAGAAGGAGCATCAATTGTTGATGGTTGGTGAAACCACTAGTTTCAAGAAGGGCAAGGGCAAAAAGGGATGCTTCATGAAACGGCAAATCAGCTTCTGCTCTAGTGAAGAAACCCAAGGTTGAACCCAAACCCGGGACTAAGTGCTTCTGTAATAAAGGGAACAGCCACTGGAGCCGAATTACCCTACATACTTGGTAGATAAGAAGGCTGGCAAGGTCGATAGATGTATATTGGATGTATTATGTTAATGTGTACTTTACTAGTACTCCTAGTAGCACCAGGGTATTAGATACCGGTTCGGTTGCTAAGTGTTAGTAACTCGAAATAAAAGCTACAAAATAAACGGAGACTAGCTAAAGGTGAGATGACGATATGTGTTGGAAGTATTTCCAAGGTTGATCAAATATCGTACGCTCCCTCTACCATCGAGATTGGTGTTTGCGTTGAGCATAGACATGATTGGATTATGTCTATCGCAATACGATTATTCATTTAAAGAGAATAATGGTTACTATGTTTATTTGAATAATACCTTCAATGGTCTTACACCTGAAATGAATGGTTTATTGAATCTCGATCGTAGTGATACACATGTTCATGCCAAAAGATAGTAATGATAGTACCACCTACTTGTGGCACTGCCACTTAAGTCATATCGGTATAAAACGCATGAAGAAGCTCCATGTTGATGGATCTTTGGGCTCACTCGTTTTTGAAAGGTTTGAGACATGCGAACCATGTCTATTGGTGTATATGCATGAAGAAACTCCATGCAAATGGACCGTTTGGACTCACTTGATTTTGAATCACTTGAGACATGCAAATCATACCACATGGGCAAGATGACTAGAAAGCAACTTGTTGGAAGAAATACATTTTGATGTGTGCAGTCCAATGAGTGCTGAGGCGTGTAGTGGATATCGTTATGTTCTTACTTCACAGATGATTTGAGTAGATGTTGAGTACATTTACTTGATAAATCACGAGTCCGAATTATTGAAAGGTTCAAGTAATTTCAGGGTGAAGTTGAAAGATCGTCGTGACAAGAGGATAAAATATCTATGATATGATCATAGAGATGAATATCTGAATTACGAGTTTGGCACAGAATTAAGACATTGTGGAAATTGTTTCACAACTAATACAGTCTGGAACACCATAGTGTGATGGTGTGTCCGAACATCATAACTGCATCCTATTGGATATGATGCATACCATGATGTCTCTTATCGAATTATCACGATAGTTTATGGGTTAGGCATTAGAGACAACCATATTCACTTTAAATAGGGCACCACGTAATTCCGATGAGATGACACCATATGAACTATGGTTTAGAGAAACCTAAGCTGTCATTTCTTAAAAGTTTGGGGCTGCGACGCTTATGTGAAAAAGTTTCAGGCTGATAAGCTCGAACCCGAAGCGGATAAATGCATCTTCATAGGACACCCAAAACAGTTGGGTATACCTCCTGTCTCAGATCCGAAAGCAATAAGGGATTGTTTCTAGAATCGGGTCCTTTCTCGAGGAAAAGTTTCTCTCGAAAGAATTGAGTGGGAGGATGGTGGAGACTTGATGAGGTTATTGAACCGTCTCTTCAACTAGTGTGTGGCAGGGCATAGGAAGTTGTTCCTGTGGCACCTACAACAATTGAAGTGGAAGCTTATGATAGTGATCATGAAACTTCAGATCAAGTCAGTACCAAACCTCGTGGGATGACAAGGATGCGTACTACTTCAGAGTGGTACGTGATCCTGTCTTGGAAGTCATGTTGCTAGACAACAAAGAACCTACGAGCCATGGAGAAGCGATGGTGGGCCCG
Organism: Triticum dicoccoides; assembly: GCF_002162155.2. Lineage (NCBI taxonomy): Eukaryota > Viridiplantae > Streptophyta > Magnoliopsida > Poales > Poaceae > Triticum > Triticum dicoccoides. Next base: position 35,961,442 of record NC_041382.1, read on the forward strand.
GATTCCGATAAATGGCTCGAGGCCATAAAATCCGAGATAGGATCCATGTATGAAAACAAAGTGTAGACTTTGGAAGAACTACTTGATGGTCGTAAGGCTGTTAGGTACATATGGATTTTGAAAGGAAGACGGACAATGATGGTAAGTATCACCATTAAGAAAGCTCGACTTGTCGTTAAGATGTTTTCCGACAAGTTCAAAGAGTTGACTACGATGAGACTTTCTCACTCGTAGCGATGCTAAGAGTCTGTTGGAATTATATTAGCGATTACTGCATTATTTATGAAATCTTGCAGATAGGATGTCAAAACATTGTTTCCTCGACGATTTTCTTGAGGAAAGGTTGTATGTGATACAACCGGAAGGTTTTGTCAATCCTGAAAGATGCTAATAAGTATGCAAAGCTCCAGCAATCCTTCTAGGGACTGGAGTAAGCATCTCGGAGTTGGAATGTATGCTTTGATGATGATCAAAGGTTTTGGGTTTATACAAAGTTTATGAGAAACTTGTATTTCCAAAGAAGTGAGTGGGAGCACTATAGAATTTCTGATGAATATATGTTGTTGACATATTGTTGATCAGAAATGACGTAGAATTTCTAGAAAGCATATAGGGTTATTTGGAAAGTGTTTTTCAATGGAAAGCCTGGATTAAGCTACTTGAACATTGAGCATCAAGATCTATAAGGATAGATCAAAACGCTTAATGGTACTTTCAAATGAGCACATACCTTGACATGATCTTGAAGGTGTTCAAGATGGATCAGTCAAAGAAGGAGTTCTTGCCTGAGTTGTAAGGTATGAAGTTAAGACTTAAAGCTCGACCACGGCAGAATAGAGAGAAAGGACGAAGGTCGTCCCCTATGCTTTTATCATAGGCTCTCTACAGTATGCTATGCTGTGTACCGCACCTGAAGTGTGCCTTGCCATGAGTTAGTCAAGGGGTACAAGAGTGATCCAAGAATGGATGACAGGACAGCGGTCAAAGTTATCCTTAGTAACTAGTGGACTAAGGAATTTTCTCGATTATAGAGGTGGTAAAAGAGTTCGTCGTAAAGGGTTATGCCGATGCAAACTTTGACACTAATCCAGATTATTCTGAGTAGTAGACTGGATTCGTATAGTAGAACAGTTATTTGGAATAGCTCCAAATATAGCATAGTAGCTGCATCTACAAGATGACATAGAGATTTGCGAAGTACATACGGATCTGAAAGATTCACACCCGTTGACTATAACATCTCTCACAAGCATAACATGTTCAAACCCAGAACTCATCGAGTGTTAATCACATGGTAATGTGAACTAGATTATTGACTCTAGTAAACTCTTTGGGTATTAGTCACATGGGGATGTGACCTTGAGTGTTAATCACATATCGATGCGAACTAGATTATTGACTCTAGTGCAAGTGGGAGACTGTTGGAAATATGCCCTAGAGGCAATAATAAATTAGTTATTATTATATTTCCTTGTTCATGATAATCGTTTATTATCCATGCTAGAAGTGTATTGATAGGAAACTCAGATACATGTGTGGATACATAGACAACACCATGTCCCTAGTAAGCCTCTAGTTGACTAGCTCGTTGATCAATAGATGGTTACGGTTTCCTGACCATGGACATCGGATGTCGTTGATAACGGGATCACATCATTAGGAGAATGATGTGATGGACAAGACCCAATCCTAAAGCCTAGCACAAGATCATGTAGTTCGTATGCTAAAGCTTTTCTAATGTCAAGTATCGTTTCCTTAGACCATGAGATTGTGCAACTCCCGGATACCGTAGGAGTGCTTTGGGTGTGCCAAACGTCACAACATAACTGGGTGGCTATAAAGGTACACTACGGGTATCTCCGAAAGTGTCTGTTGGGTTGGCACGAATCGAGACTGGGATTTGTCACTCCGTGTAAATGGAGAGGTATCTCTAGGCCCACTCGGTAGGACATCATCATAATGTGCACAATGTGATCAAGGAGTTTATCACGGGATGATGTGTTACGGAACGAGTAAAGAGACTTGCCGGTAACGAGATTGAACAAGGTATCGGGATACCGACGATCGAATCTCGGGCAAGTATCGTACCGATAGACAAAGGGAATTGTATACGGGATTGATTAAGTCCTTGACATCGTGGTTCATCCGATGAGATCATCGTGGAGCATGTGGGAGCCAACATGGGTATCCAGATCCCGCTATTGGTTATTGGCCAGAGAACATCTCGGTCATGTCTGCATGGTTCCCGAACCCGTAGGGTCTACACACTTAAGGTTCGGTGACGCTAGGGTTATAGAGATATTAGTATGCGGTAACCCGAAAGTTGTTCGGAGTCCCGGATGAGATCCCGGACGTCACAAGGAGTTCCGAAATGGTCCGGAGGTAAAGAATTATATATAGGAAGTGCTATTTCGGCCATCGGGACAAGTTTCGGGGTCACCGGTATTGTACCGGGACCACCGGAAGGGTCCCGGGGGTCCACTGGGTGGGGCCACCTGCCCGGGGGGGCACATGGGCTGTAGGGGGTGCGCCTTGGCCTATATGGGCCAAGAGCACCAGCCCCAAGAGGCCCATGCGCCAAGAGAAGAGGGAAAGGAAGAGTCCTAAAGGGGGAAGGCACCTCTGAGGTGCCTTGGGGAGGAGGGACTCCTCCCTTGGCCGCACCCTTCCTTGGAGGAAGGGCCAAGGCTGCGCCTCCCCCCTCTCCCTTGGCCCTATATATAGTGGGGGGAGGGAGGGCAGCACAACCTAAGCCCTGGCGCCTCCCTCTCCCTCCCATGACACATCTCCCTCCTCCCGTGGCGCTTGGCGAAGCCCTGTTGGAATCCCGCTACTTCCACCACCACGCCGTCGTGCTGCTGGATCTCCATCAACCTCTCCTCCCCCTTGCTGGATCAAGAAGGAGGAGACGTCGCTGCTCCGTACGTGTGTTGAACGCGGAGGTGCCGTCCGTTCGGCGCTAGGATCATCGGTGATTTGGATCACGACGAGTACGACTCCATCAACCCCGTTCTCTTGAACGCTCCCGCGCGCGATCTACAAGGGTATGTAGATCCACTCCTCCCTCGTTGCTAGATGACTCCATAGATAGATCTTGGTGACACGTAGGAAAATTTTGAATTTATGCTACGTTCCCCAACACTTCGTAGGTGTGGAATGTCATTTTCAGTGGGGTCCAATGTTTCTTGATAGGTGTGAGATATCATTTTGGTGAGGTACAATGGTCTACATGGGATGCCTTGGCCCATGCTTCATAGGTGTGGAATGTCATTTTCAATGGGGTCCAATGTTTCTTGATAGGCGTGAAATGTCATTTTCGGCGTGGTCCAATGCTTTTTTATAGGTGTGAAATGTCATTATCGGTGGGGTCTTATCTAATGCTTATCACGACTTTGATATGCGTCACTGTCATAAATATTTCACTAAATTTAACGGATGTAACAAGTTGGCGTCAAAGGATGCCCCATCTAATGATTCCTATAAATTTAATGGATGTGACATGTCGATGTCACTAGATGTTCCATCTAATGATTCCTACAAATTTAAAAGAGCAAAATGCACTATGAGTACCTAAACTTGTTGGTAAAAGTTTTTTTTTTACTTTGGTCACTGTACTCGGGAATTGATTGCAGTCAATATACACATTGTGAGGGGGGCATATATGGTCACTATTTATATTTTGTGTATGTATTTTGCTGGTTTGGCATGTTTTGATCGGTCCACACGTCTAGGTAGCAGGAAGTTCATCTTACCGTGGTCTCCTTTACAACCCCCGCCCCCTCCCCAGACATATCTAGTATTTCATATTTGTGCCCACCTATCAATTTGGGTGTAGAGGAAGGGAAGCGATTTGGGGTGGCCGACGGCAGTCACCCGTGGAGGAGGTGGAGAGGCGGTGTAGCGGCCCTTCTCCACTGCCTGGAAGAAGTCACGATGGTCGTCATTCATCGGCGTGAGGGCATTCCACCACCCATTTACGGTAAGCCATGTCTACAATCCCCGTTCGGAAACGACACGAAGGGCACTGACAACCGGGATTAAAGAGTTGAGGGTATAGATTTCCAGGGTTTCGAGGTGAGGGTTTAATTTTGGTGATGCGTATAAATTCAGGGTTTATAACAAATTCACTCTCCTTAGGCAATGTTGCTTCCCACCTGCTCTGGTCAAGCTTCATGCGCTGCCTCCGCATGCATCTCTAGCTGGGTGGATCGACTGTGTGCTGCTCTTGAAATATGGGACTTTGGCGACCAAAGAGTCTATAACATTGATTGCATCCTCATCAGCACATAAACACACTCCCTCCCAACATTGTCATTAGTCGATCGGGGCCTGATACGATGAGGGGAAGAAGGCAATCAGGACATGCCATTACGAAGAGTACCTATGCAATTAATATGATCTCTAATTTTAATTGCGATCAATGCAATTAATGTTGTTTCTAATGTTATTTGCAATAATGTTGTTTTCAAAATTATTGCAATTAATATGCTTTCCCAAATTAACTGCAATTAACACAATTAATGAACAATATTTCAATTTGTTGGTGATGTGATGATACGTCATTGGAGAGACATCGGACGTTGGATATAGATGATAGAATGACTGAGAGATTGTTTGGATTCATCAAAATTATGTTTTTGTAAGTTGTATAGCAGATTCTTCTAAAAAATTCTTAGATGGTTTGTAATCAGTGGCGTTTCTATGTGTAAGTTGTGGGGTCAGCTAACACTTTTTTGATTGCAAGTTTACTTCAATTCATATTTGAGCAAATAATTAGGACATTTAAGATAAGATTAATATACTTGAACCCATCGCATATTGGTGCTGGCACCGCCAAGCCGGCGCTTTGCAGCATGTTCGTGCCGGTGAGCAATTCCCGCGCCGCCTTCTATGGCGACATGCAGCTCCTCAAGCAGGTGGTGGGCGTGCTCTTCGTCATCGGCTGGAACCGTTGTGGCCACCAACATCATCATTCATCAGCCTCGCCCTCCGCCTCGTTGTGACGCTCGCCATCGGCCACAATGTAGTGCACGGCATGTTTTTGAACATTTGTTTGCATAATGTAAAAGATTTTTCAAATAAATAATGAAACATTTTTTTTGAATGTCATGATCATTCTTTAAAATTATGCTAACAAAATTTACGCTGCCCTAACAGGTTTTAAATACATAATTAATAATTATAGAATAATGTTTTATGTCTACTTTTTTCATACACGTCGTACATATTGTGTATACACCAGAAACTTTTTTTGTGCATGTTTAATATTTTTCAAATGCATGATTAACATATTAGTATTTTTTCAAATTTGCGGCTTTATTTTTTAAAAATTAATTTTAAGTTTGAAAATACAATAAACAGAAAAGAAAAACTAACTACCTGCATGCACACAAGCTGAGGCCTGCTGCTGATTCGAGAGGTGGGCCGCCTGGCCCATGTATTAGCGCTACCGGCGTGGGCAGCTTTTAACTCGCTAAAAGCGAGGTATAACTCGCCCATAGCATTGGCCTTCCGGAATATCTTTTTCTACTTTGGTTATATGTAAGTCGCCTGAATTTTCAATTGGGTCAGTCAATTTCTTGCCGTTGATTCTTGCTCCGAGAATCATGACAGTTTTCTCTGGACTATTTATAAGCTGGTTTGGGCTTCTCTTTTTTGACTGACCACATATTTTGGGTCAGTCCATTTTGGCACTGGGTTGAAGCCCATTACTTGTACCGCCAGCCCATCCCTCTTCCCCTTTGCTAGTTTTTCTGCCTTTTGTTTTTATGCGTTCTTTTGTTATTTTTTTATTAGTTCATTTTTTCGGGATGCTCAGTGAGCGTAAACATATGCACGCAAATACTATTTAATATGTGTGAAAAATAGACTATTATATGATTGTTGTTTGCATATTGCAATAGTGCAATTCTAGCGCAAAGTTGTGTGCAAGTGTTTTTAAACTATTTTCGTTATCTTTGTTCTTAAAGAGTATTACCAATGACACTAATTCATTACTGATTATAAAACTTTATTATTTTGATTTTGATCTAGCTAATTTAATTTCCTTTTTTATTTAAGGGTGATACCAATGCCACTAATCCATTTATTCATAGTTATTTTTTTTGCAAACAAATCGCTATTTTATGCTTATCCTTGCAGATTTTTAAAAAGTATATTTTTTGTGTATATTGTGTGCAATTTTTGTCAAATCTTTGTTTTTTTCCGTTTCATTCTTCTTAAAAGTAATACCAATGCCACCAATTCATCCTTTCTTAGAAATCTCATTATTTGGATTTTGTTTTAGTTTAATTTTCATTTTATTTCTTCTTAAAGGGTAATATCAACGCCGCTAATTAATTTTTCCATTTAAAACTTCATTATTTTGTTTTTGTTTTTTGTTGTTATTTCATTTTCTTTCTTCTTTCTAGGTTATACCAATGTCACTAATTCATTCCTACTTAGCAGAATTTTTTTTGCGAAAATCCACTATTATATGCTTACTCTTGCATATTATAAATTTTGTGCAAATTATGTCATTGTTTGTTTTAGTTTTTTTTGAAAGAGTAATACCAATGCCACTAATTCATGCTTCCCTAGAAAATCTTAGTTGTTTATTGCCACCAGTTTGCAGGCTGCCGGTTTTCACATCGCCGAGCTGCTGCAGCTGCATGTGGTACACGTGCACTAGAACAAACAAGCAGGGCATCAGAGATTACATTACTTTTTACGCATAGCGTTCCTATACGGCCAGCCATGTAATCGTCTTCCTTGAGTTCTCGGTTTTGTTTTTTTATTTTCAGGTTGCTTTTAACGTTATTCCGCCTGTCACGTTCTTACATCTATTTGGGACATGGTTAGCTAGGATAAAGGCTAAGACCGCGGCACATATTCGAATTGAGGTATGTGCATTACTTTGGGCCATATGAAATTATCGAAATGGCGTTGCCTTTAACAGACAAACCATTACAAAAATTTTGCAAGTCATCTTCAGAGCGTCTACCTGGATCTATATGTGGTCCTTACTTAGCCATGTAGACCACAGGGCGCATATGGATATTGGGTCCAACCGATAGAGATGATTGCTCGGGATACATACAACTGATTTAGATGGCAGTCCAATAATAAGATAGCCGTTTAGTCATCTAGACCTATTTTTGCCGGTTGTAGCAAACTTTCTTTTTTGACTTTGGTACTTTGGTTAGAGACTTTTTGTTGGACTTGTTTGATTAATAAAATGGTTGTGTGCATCAAGAGATGCAGAGAGGCCGGGGGCATGCCTCCTTTTCGAAAGAAAAAAAAAACAAACAGGGAATCTTCTGTAATTTTTTCTTTTTAATTTTGACTTGCCATGTATAACTCCATGCAAAACATATGTTTCATGGATAAAAGAATCTTCCACTTTGGAATATTTCTATAGCTGGAAAGGCCACAAGCAGGACGTTACATCAGGTAAGAAATATTAAAGCCATGGAAAGTGATACGTAGCCTACCCCTTGCTAAACATGCATGCAGCATCAAGCAGGACAAAAGAGTTAGTGAGGCGATAGTAAGTTGGTTTATAAGGCATACATCACATGCATGATTTGCCAAGTTGGAAAACGATGAATTGGTTGGCACTCGTGATTTTTATTGGATAATTACGTGATGATGGCGATTGGCAAACTACTCTCTGGACCCTAAGAGACAACCTAGGGTCGCGTCAAGAAATTTTAAAACTCTCTATCTTACCTCACGGAAGAGAAGGTGAGAGCATAATTTAATCCTAGCCATCAACTGGTCAATCGATAACTCGACTATCAAAATACAGTAAGTACAAGATATTTTGGAGACTAAAGCAATTTCTAACCGATCCCCTATAAGGCCGTAAGGGAGGAGAAATTCGGTTATCCTCCCTTACGACGCACCTAGCCGATCCCTAAAAACAGCTAGTGGAGTAAAAATTATCCTCCACCTCCCAATATCCCCTCTAATTTCCCTAAATATGCTCACTCTCGCCGCGGTCGAGTAAAAATCGGCGTCTCTCTTCCTCCCACCCTCCCTCCCGCCGGCGCAGCCACTACGCCCCGCTGCCGCCACCGATGACCCTTCGTCTGGCCGGAATGGATAACGAGTTTAACGAATATGCCAACAATAGACCGGAAGAAAACAAGATTGCAAAAAAAAGCATTCGGTGGCACTTACAAAGAAGAACTTGTGGCAATGATCGACACCAAGAAGGTGTTGGCGGCCGAACGCAAAGAGAAGATTGCGAGGTGGAATGAGCTCACGATGTTCAAGGATGAAAAATTGAAGGCCAAGTTGGCGGCCGAAGAGAGGCAGATGAAGGCAGAGGAGCGTAGGCTTGCACTTAAGGAGGAGAGGATTCATGATGCCAAGAAGACCGAAAAATATGCTATCTTGTTCATGAATTCAAACACAATGGATGAAACCACAAGGAAGCATTGGGAGCTCACTCGTGGAGAGATCTTGGAAGCTTCCCTTCGGAATGTTGGTGGTGGCTGAGGGGGTGGTGGTGTTGATGGTGGTGGCCGATCGAGGGGGTGGTGGTGTTGATGGTGGCCGAGCGGATGGCGGTGGTGCTGATGGCCGAGGGGGTCACAGTGTTGATGGTGGCCGAGAGGATGGTGGAGTTGATTTCTTCGTTGACAACCTTGTTTGAGTAGTGGTGGACAAGGTGGTGGTGGTGCATGCCATTGGTTGGCTCGATCCACAACATATACATGCTATGTTTGTAGTGATTTTGGATCAAATATTGTGTTTGAAATGATGAATTTTGGGTGAACTTTGCATTTTTTATTTGAAATTCATGATGATGAAACTATATGTTGTGACAGTTATGTTATGCATGTTTTGATTTTAATATTCTCGTGATATATATTGTGTAGTGTTTGAAGTTGATGCGGCTAGGACACAAAATCTATACCAATTTTGGTTTTAGTTCCACTAACTATAGAGGGTCGGTTAGGTGTGGTCATCGTTAATGAGTAAAAATTTACTCCACAAACTTTACTCCGCCGGATACTCCCTTACTTTTTAAGAGACCGGTTAGAAATGGCTAATATAGAGTAGTGCATTGAAGGCGGTTCTTGTGCGCAACCTTGCAACGGCAATTTTGCTTTTCAAGTGTAGACAATAGCCGCTAACAAACATACAACCTTCAATTAATATCAACCGCTATAAGCCGTTCTAATTAACGACTACCCCACAAAACGTTCCTCCTCCCACACTTCTAGAGTTTCTCCACCTTCCATGGGTGTCGTCGCCGATCTACCTCGTCTTCTATGACCTTAGGGTCTGGTGGATCCCGGCCCTTGCCGATGGAAGGGCTCCTGCTTCATTTTGAGGTGTGTTTTTTTAGTTATTTTAGGATTTGTTCCCCGCTTAGAAAAACGAGGCGGAGGCTGTGGTTCTCTGAAGATGGAATAAAGTTCTCCACGCCTAGCCCCTGTCTCAACGAAACGTCGCGTTGTCGGAGGGCGTGTGGAGGCGTGTCTGCGGTTGATCTCGCATGATTCGGTCGGTGTTTGTTTTTGGTGGATCTGTGTTGTTCCAGTTTCCGGTTGTATGCGTTTGTGTGTTATGGATTGGATCCTTCACAACTAAGCTTCTTTTTTAATGGCGACGATTGTTTTTCTGGCGCGCTAGTCCTTTGGTGCCTTAGCATGGCGATTTTCCGACTATCCACTACAACAAGATTTGACCGGCTCATGTGAAGGAGGGGCGATGATGATGACGGAGTGCCATTGACTAGCGACAGCCACAAGCATTGGAGCTAGATTTTGGTTTTAGTTTCACTAACTATAGGGGGTCGGTTAGAACTGGAGTAAAAATTAATCTACTAACTTTACTCCGCCGATACTTTCTTAATTTTTAGAGGATCAGTTAGAAATGACTAATATGGAGTAGTGCATTGGAGGCGGTTTTTGTGCACAACCCTGCAGCGGCAGTTTTGCTTTTCGTGTGTAGATAATAACTGCTAACAAACATACAACCTCCAATTAGCACCAACCGTTCTAAGCCGTTCTAATTAATGACTACCCACGAAACGTTCCCCCTCCCACGCTTCTAGAGTTTCTCCACCTCCTGTGGGTGTCGTCGCCGATCTGCCTCGTCTTCTATGACTTTAGGGCCATGAAGGTGTGGTGGATTCGGCCCTTACTGATGGAAGGGCTCCTGCTTCATTTTGTGGTGTATTTTTTTAGTTATTTTAGAGTTTGTTCCCCGCTTAGAAAAGTGAGGCGGCGGCTGCGATTCTCTAAAGATGAAATAAAGTTCTACATGCCTAGCCTCCGTGAAATTCGCATGATTTGGTCGGTGTTTGTGTTTAGTGCATCCGCGTTCTTCCAGTCTTCGTTCGTATGTTATGGATTGGATCCTTCAGACCTAAACTTCTTTTTAATGGCAACGGTTGTTGTTCTGGTGCGCTAGTTCTTTAGGGTCTTAGCATGACGGTTTTCCGGTTGTCCACTACAGCAAGATTTGCCCGGCTCATTTGAGGGAGGGGACGATGATGACAACAGGAGCGCCATTGACTAGCGATAACTATATGCATTGGAGCTAAATGGTATACGGACATTGATGTAATTATATTTACGCCGGGTATCCTTTGTACTGCTATGATATTTGATAAACAGATCGAAAGTTTCTCAAAAAAAAAGGCATGCAAGTACAAATGATTGTTGGAAGTAAACCCAACGTCCAGTCCGACTACATGTGTGTGTACGTGTTCAACTAGTGCACCAATTAGTATCCTTGTAGGATTAGTATTCTTGGCTGATTCGGTCTAGGAACTACGGCAGCCTAGCTGATACTTATACCCATGTAGACCCCCTGTAGACAATACCGTGAGTTGTGAAGTAATACAATTCAGACAGGCTCGATACGAGCCTGTGGCAATACGCCGGTCTCGCGTGCGTGAGTTTCTCGAGAGTTTAGTACGCAGCCGTCTTGGCGCTCGGCGAGTTGATAGCTAGCTTAAAGCTAGTTCCACGTACAAGCTTCTCAAGGAATCAATCCACCTGTGTGCTAGCTTGCTTGGTATGGCTAGCTTTGCACTGCGGTGCATCTCGGCATAAAGGAACTTCGCTGAGTTCAGTCAGCGAGTTGGTTCGTCGTCGGTCATCGCTGTTGCTGGAAAGTACTCGGCATCGGATCTGGGCCAACAATTGGTATCAGAGCAAAATTAATCTTCTAGTAACGGAGGATCATGGCGGACGACGAGAAGAACAAGCAGCTGACGGGTACTCCGGTGCAGCTAAAGTATTTGCTGCTCCCGTGAGTTCGTCGTACCCACGGTTTGATCGCGAGAACTTTGGGGTCTGGAAGGCCCTCATGGAGTGTGGTCTCCGCGCCAACGAGCTATGGGACGCGGTGGATCCCGGAGGCAACGCGTACAAGAAGGAGGGAGCCGAGCACCGGAAGGATCGGCAGGCGGTGTCAGCGATTTACCCGGTGATGCCGATGGATGTCCTCCAGCACCTGATCGCCAAAGCAACGGCGAAGGAGGTGTAAGATACGCTGAAGCTCATGTTCGAGGGACACACCCGCGTCAAGCAAGTCAATCTCCAAACTCTCCTAAGAAACTATGAGACTTTGGTCATGGGTGACAATGAGTCCGTGGATGCGTTCGCTTCACGGGTAGCTACTCTCGTCAATCGGATTCGCGCGCTTGGAGAAAACCTCACGGAGGCCTCGGTTGTCCGGCGGTTTTTGCGCGTGGCCCCTCCCCGGTACCTGCAAATTGTCACGACGATCGAGCAGTGCGTCGATCTCGCGACTCTCTCCATCGACGATCTTGTCGGATGGTACAAGGCTCACGATGAGCGTATGCGGTGCAGTCTTGGGGATGGGAAGAATGACGAGCTTGTGATGCTCACAAAGGCGCAGTGGATTGCCCTAGAAAAGCAAGGCGGATCCACGAGCAGCAGCAAAAAGAAGGGGAAGCAGCATTCGGCGAGAAAGAACTTCGTCGACTCGGACGACGACTCAGACGATGAGGTTGCACCACCACCGAGGAGAAAGTTTGACATCAAGAAAGTGAGGTGTTATAATTGTGGCCTCCTCGGCCACTTCAAGGCTGACTGCGAGGAAGCACCGAAGCAGAAGGCGCTCATGGCCCAGCAAGGAGATGATGGTGACATGATGTTAATGTGTAAACTGGTGGATGACGAGGATCCAGACTCACAAGCGTTGACTAAAGAAATTGTCGAGCTCGTGGAAGGAAAAGTTTGCCATCATGATCGTGGTTCGGAAACCTGTGTCGAAACTACAGATGCGGGGAGTGATTCTGACACTTATGTCAGTGCTATGGACGTAAGTGCCAACTTTGCTGGAGCGGATGCGGCGATAGCTGCGTGTGCACGGCCATGGAGAAGCAGTCTTTGTGCGGCGCCTCCGAGAGAGGTCAGCTGCGGCCGAAAGAGCAGTTCAGAAAATCTGAAGATAGACGAAGACGTGGCGTCAGAAGTCCACGGCAGAAGGCGTCTCGATGTGGTCGTGTCAAAACATCACAGGGCAAATCGAGATGTGCGGCGAGGTATGCTGCTCGGACCTGACCAGCATGGCATGTACTTGACGACAGGCACCGCCAAAAAGATCGTGGGCGTTATGTCAGAGGATGGCGAGGCGAGCCAAGCCATGTCGGATGCTGCAGTACACGCGGCAAGTGGTGGCCTCTTGCAGCATGCTCAACATCCGGAAGGCAGAGGCGCTCGGCGAGGAGGGCCTGAAGCAGCCGCTTCACCACCACCACCTGGCAGCGTAACGAGCGCTACATCTACCGGAGGGCGCGTGTGTTGAAAATATGCCCTAGAGGCAATAATAAATTAGTTATTATTATATTATATTTCACTGTTCATGATAATCGTTTATTATCCATGCTAGAATTGTATTGATAGGAAACTCAGATACATGTGTGGATACATAGACAACACCATGTCCCTAGTAAGCCTCTAGTTGACTAGCTCGTTGATCAATAGATGGTTACGGTTTCCTAACCATGGACATTGGATGTCGTTGATAACGGGATCACATCATTAGGAGAATGATGTGATGGACAAGACCCAATCATAAGCCTAGCACAAGATCGTGTAGTTCGTATGCTAAATCTTTTCTAATGTCAAATATCATTTCCTTAGACCATGAGATTGTGCAACTCCCGGATACCGTAGGAGTGCTTTGGGTGTGCCAAACGTCACAACGTAACTGGGTGGCTATAAAGGTGCACTACGGGTATCTCCGAAAGTGTCTGTTGGGTTGGCACGAATCGAGACTGGGATTTGTCACTCCGTGTAAACGGAGAGGTATCTCTGGGCCCACTCGGTAGGACATCATCATAATGTGCACTATGTGACCAAGGAGTTGACCACGGGATGATGTGTTACGGAACGAGTAAAGAGACTTGTCGGTAACGAGATTGAACAAGGTATCGGGATACCGACGATCGAATCTCGGGCAAGTATCGTACCGATAGACAAAGGGAATTGTATACGGGATTGATTGAATCCTGGACATCATGGTTCATCCGATGAGATCATCGTGGAGCATGTGGGAGCCAACATGGGTATCCAGATCCCGCTGTTGGTTATTGACCGGAGAGTTGTCTCGGCCATGTCTGCATGACTCCCGAACCCGTAGGGTCTACACACTTAAGGTTCAATGACGCTAGGGTTATAGGAAAAGTACATACGCGATTACCGAATGTTGTTCGGAGTCCCGGATGAGATCCCGGACGTCACGAGGAGTTCCGGAATGGTCCGAAGGTAAATATTGATATATAGGAAGTATGGTTTTGGCCACCGGAAGTGTTCCGGGCATCACCGGTAGTGTACCGGGACCACCGGAGGGGTCCGGGGGTCCACCGGGAGGGGCCACGGGCCCCGGAGGCATACATGGGCCAAGTGTGAGAAGGGACCAGCCCCTAGGTGGGCTGGGGC
>NC_041382.1:35975805-35978246 GCF_002162155.2 Triticum dicoccoides
CACCCCAGATGGGGATTGGGGCTGCCGCCACCCCTAGGGTGGAAACCCTAGGTGGGGGCACAACCCTCCCTCTCCCCCTATATATAGTGGAGGCAAAGGGGCAGCCCAACACACGAAGTTCTTCTCCTGTTGGCGCAGCCTTACCCCTTTCCCTCCTCGTCTCTCGTAGTGCTTGGCGAAGTCCTGCTAGAGTCCCGCGCTCCTCCACCACCACCACGCCGTCGTGCTGCTGCTGGACGGAGTCTTCCCCAACCTCTCCTTCTCCCCTTGCTGGATCAAGGTGTAGGAGACATCACCGGGCTGCACGTGTGTTGAACGCGGAGGCGCCGTGGTTTGGCGCTTAGATCGGAATCAACCGCGATCTAAATCGGTACGAGTATGACTCCTTCATCCGCATTCTTGCAACGCTTCCACTTAGCGATCTACAAGGGTATGTAGATGCACTCCCCTTCCCCTCGTTGCTAGATTACTCCATAGATTGATCTTGGTGATGTGTAGAAAATTTTAAATTTCTGTTACGGTCCCCAACAGCGTGCCAGAGTGCAGCCGAACGGACATGGCTGGAGCAAGCCGAGGTAGCCACCAGCAGGACGCCTCACATTGGTGTGGTCGTGGAGCTAGACAAGTCCAAGTGACCAGCTCCTCTCAAGGGAGCACACCACCACGTGAAGAGCCACATGATAAATTAGCAAAGACTGTGGCTGGTGGGCCGGAAAGCAGCCCATGTGTTAAGACTGGTTTGGAAGGGTTAGAAACACCAGGAATTGGAGGTTTGGCATCTCCAGGAAAAAGATGTTTTTCACCTTCGAAAGCACTGGAGGAAAAGACACCAACACCTACACCTGTACTCCTACAGCCGGCGTTACACCAACATCTGGAGAATACTCTTCGGACAATTAACCCGGTAAAAGTGAAAGGGAGCGGACGACGGTGTCTAGCGAGTGCTGATGAATCGGTGAAATTTATGGACGCAAATACGAAGGAGTATTGGCGTCATGCTATGAAAGAAGAGTTGGGGTCGATCCATGATAATAATTCATGGGAGCTTGTGGATCTTCCCAACAATGAAAAGGCTATGGAGCTCAAGTGGGAATTCAAGGTCAAGAGAGATGTCGAAGTGTGCATGAAGCACAAAGCGAGGCTTGTGCCCAAAGGGTATGTGCAAGAGGAAAGTATGGACTTCGAAGAAGTGTTTGTTCCCATTGCAAAGATGGAGTCGGTGAGATTACTCATCGCTCTCGCGGCTCATGAATCATGGAAAGTACATCACATGGATGTAAACTCCGTGTTGTTGAACTGCAAGATAGAAGGATATGTGTATGTTTATCAACCACCGGGTTTCATCGAAGAGGGAGAAGAGCACAAGGTACTGAACTTACACAAAATCTTGTATGGGCTATGGCAAGGACCTCGGGAGTGGAACATCAAACTTGATCGAACATTGATTTCTCTTGGATTTGAGAAAGCCCCACTAGAGCATGCAATGTACAAGAGAGGTGAAGGAAGGGATCGTGTACTAGTTGGCATCTACGTCGGCGACCTATTAATTACCGGAGCAGATGAAGAGCTGATTGCAAAGTTCAAGCTACAAATGAAGGAGCTTTTCAAGATGGATGATCTTGGTATTTTGAGTTACTACCTCGGGATGGAGGAACATCAAAAGCCGGAGGGGATCACACTATGCTAGGAGGTATACACAAGGAAGGTACTTCAAAGCCGTGGCATGAAAGATTGCAATCCAGTTGATGCTTCAATGAAATCTCGTCTTGAGCTGAGCAAGAAGAGTAAAGTATTCGTAGTTGATGCAATAGAGTATCTTGCAACGGCCGCTGCGGCATGTCACGGTGTGTGGCTGGCGAGGCTACACGGTGATCTCATGGATCGAGATCCGGAACAAGCGGTGCTTATTGTTGATAGCAAGTCTGAAAGTTTTCTACGCGAGGATCCAATGCAGCATGATAGAAGCATGCACATTGATACGATGTATCACTACAAGAAGGACTGCGTGGAAGAAGATAAGATGAAGGTCAACTACATTCACACCGATGATCAGCTGGCGGATATGCTAACCAAGTCTTTGGACCGAGAGAAGTTCTTGGAGATGCAAGAACGGATTGGCGTCGGAGCTGTAACTTGACGACGTCGTGTTTAGGGGGTGATTGTTGGAAGTAAACCCAACGTTCAGTCCGACTACATGTGTGTGTACGTGTTCAACTAGTGCACCAATTAGTATCCTTGTAGGATTAGTATTCTTGGTTGATTCGGTCTAGGAACTACGACAGCCTAGCTGATACTTATACCCATGTAGACCCCCACTACCGGAATCGCACCCTATGCCGACGGCCAGGGCCGTCGGCATAGATGTACGGACACCGTCGGGACAGGCCTATGCCGACGGCCCCCGTCGGCATAGGGCCATCGGCAACATATCCGTCGGCGTA
>NC_041382.1:35978484-35981311 GCF_002162155.2 Triticum dicoccoides
GGCATAGGCCCTATCCCGACAGTGTCCGTACATCTATGCCGACGGCCCTGGCCGTCGGCAACGTTATCGCCTAACGGCGGCCACCGTCAAGTGCTGACCAACGGTTGCTCACCACGTGGCACGTCTATGCCGACGGCCTAGCCGTCAGCATAATTTCAAACTAAGCCGACGGCTAGGCCATCGGCATAGACGTGCCACGTGGCGAGCAGGCGGCATAGTTTCAAACTAAGCTGACGGCTAGACCATCGGCATAGACCTGCCACGTGGCAGCCACTAGGAGCTCCTGGAGCAGGCCTATGCCGACGGCCTAGCCGTCGGCTTAGTTTGAAACTATGCCAACGGCTAAGCCGTCGGCATGGACCTGCCACGTGGCAGCCACTGGGAGCTCACGACAGCTCTATGCCGACGGCCTAGCCGTCGGCATAGTTTCTGTCTGTTTTTTTTCTTTTTTCTTTTTTGTTTCAGCTCAATTCATCTGAATATATACAGCATCACACAACAAATATATGCATCATATAACAGCTGGCCCAGCAGCATCACACAACAAATTCATCATCACACATCATAAGAAGCATCACAAAGCATAAACATATAAGTATCATCACCACCAAGCATATAAGAATCTCACAAACAACAATAAGAAACATCACAAGCATATAAGTATCATCACCACCAAGACCACCACAATGTGACCCAAAGGCTTAAGCGCCAGGACGTCGAGCACCACGGAGGTCGTCACCGCCAAGACCGCCGAAGCCCAGGTCGTCACTGCTAGCGGAAGCGCTACCGCCAAGACCGCCTCCACCTCCGCCTCCGCCTCCGTGGATCGGAGTGGTCGGGCTCTGTGTCTCCGGAGTGCTGCGAAGACCACTGCCAACGGTAGATCCACCTGTTCCCTGGATGTTGAAAAGACATATGCACGGGATATATGACTGTGTTGAAAGGCATGACATGCTTTGGGTGAATAGATTGGGGATGAACTAACCGGCGAGGGGCCAGCGTTCTGTGCCACAAACTCCTCAAAGCTCATCAGCACTGGTTGTGCTGGAGGGCATTGTGCTGGAGGGAACTGAGGACACCTACCGGCCGCCATATCCTGAAAAGCCTGCTGCATCTGGCTATCCCTCTGCACTTTGTGTTCATAAAGCCTCTGATGCCACGCCATGGTCTCTTGGCGTGTGTACTCCAGGTAGGCCTACGGTATGACATGATGGAACTCATAAAACTACTAAATGCGGAAAATGAAGTGAGCAATGAAGATAAGAGGGAAAATACTTACAGATTGTTGCTCCTGAAAGAGGGACTGTGTACTGGTCACTGGCTGGCTCGTGCGCTGGCTCAGGCTCGGGTCGATCCGACGAAGCTGTGTGTAGGAGATACTAGGAGTGATCACAGCATCGAGAATCGCCTCCCGACCGTGCTCCTTGGGCCCCATCCTCACCACCGCCATGTCGTCCAGAGGCGCCGCAATGGGGTCAGGTGTGTCAGGATGTAACTTCAGATACGCTTCGGAGTAGGCCTTCTTCCTCCCTGCGGTCTTCTTGCCGTAGTACTTGGGCTCGCCAGGCTTGGGGTCCTTCCGCGTATGGGCGATATCCCACGCCTGCATGTGTGAGAGCGGCCGCTTCAGTTTCTCCTCCTGCACCACCAAACAGAGGTTAGTCATACATAAGGAAGTGATGGTAAATAGAAGAAGAAGAATGTTTAATGGGGTTAGTCATATATTAACTGCCTTGTGGAGATAGTGGTTTCGGTTTCCCTGAGCATGTACTCCCTCCGTCCCTCAGTTAGCCTTATTTTTGGTTCTCATAGCCGCCCAGGCTCCAGCCTCATCACACCAAAGATCCACCAATGCCGCCCAGGACTCATCTTTTCCATAACACCAATTTGGACACACCTACATAATAAAAGCATAATGGCATGTAGGTGTGTCCAAATTGGTGTTATGGAAGCATAAAGCATAAAGCATAATGTACCACAAGGTAATGAAAGCATAATGAAAGCATAATGAAAATCTTTTATACTTACCGCCAAGAACTCGGGCCTCTCCAAGGTAATGCCCATCCTCCGCGCTTCTTCCTTGGTCATCTTCACACCAAGATAGTCGTGGTAGTATGTGGAGATGGCCACATAGCGCACCTCGTACTGCATCTGGCGGGCCTTCTTCTTGCATTGGCGCAACACGATCTGGTCCGCTCTAGCCCTGTGCTCCGGAAGAACTCGATAGAATTTCTACAATCATGCATGAAACAAGAATGGAAGAAGCCATGAGTTAAATCATTTTCATGAAACTAGAATGGACTTGTTCTTCTGAAGAGAACTCACCCAGAAAGTAGTGATCACGGCCTTGGCATGGGTCTCATGGTCCGCGTGGCGGGCCGCTTCCCAGTGGTCCCAGCTCGTGGCCAAAACCTGACGAGCCGGCTGCCTGACTGGATCCGGACAGTACAACCCCGGCCAGTATAACTTCAGCAAGACGGTGATGAGGCCGTTGGGAATACGGACCCCTTTAGAATATATCCAGTTGCTGCAAAAGAATGAACTATTAGCATGTGACAAGCAAAATAAATAACAACCGGAATAAGCATGTGACAAGCAAAATAATGAACCACTTACTCTTTTCCCGTGGCCTCAATGAGCCACTTCTGCTCCTCAGTAGCCGGAACCTGCTTTGGTAGCTTTGCGTTACCATGCAGCCACCCCTTCTTGTCAACCCCCTTCCCGTCACCACCATCATCCCCGCCACCACCCTCCTCCTCGCCTGCCTCCCCCTCCCCAACCTCCTCCCCAACCTCCTCCTCCTCCTCCTCCTCCTCGCCTGCCTCCT
>NC_041382.1:35981866-35987421 GCF_002162155.2 Triticum dicoccoides
CTCCACCACCACCACCTCCTCCTCCTCCTCCCTAGAGTGTACCTCACTAGAGGAGGGTACCTCACTAGAGAAGGATACCTCACTTGAGGAGGGCCTCAAAGACAACACCCCTAAGTCGGTGAGAGTGCGCTCTTTCTGGCCGCGACCCCCTGTAGTGGCTCTCCCCCCAGCACCTCGTCCTCTAGAGGCTCTCCCCCCGCCCCTCCTTCTCTAGGGGCACCTCTCCCTCGACCTCCCTGTGAGGATTCATCGTCAAGTAGCCGAGGGGGAGGATTACGTGCTCGACCACTCCGACTAGGCAGGCCGACGACCTTGCGTAGGAAACCCACACCGTCGGCCTTCCCCTTGCCCATGTTCCACGAACCTGCATTGAAAAGAGAAAAAGCAATTAGTAAATTAATGAAATGAAGGAAAAGGCATGATAATAAACACATTAATAAAAATGCATAAAAAGGCATATTCCTAAACTATAGAAAAAAAATACTTGAAACGTACATCTGCTAGAACCTATATGAATCATCACTGTTGTAACCTCTTTCTCGGTCCGTCTCATCATCACTATAAATCATATCATCTTCGTTGTCCGACGGAGGTGGAGGCTCTTCCTTGTCGTCAGCGTCTTCGTTTAACTTTTCGAGCATAAGTATGTCATTTTCATTGACAATGGTCTCGCCATCATTCCGTGCATCGTCGACGTTTGGGTCCACATCATCATCACCCAATGGTCTAGCGTCATCGTTTCTAACCACATCATCATCATCATCATCATCATCAGGTTGCTCTTGATAGAACACTCCCTCGTATGTCATGGGGTTAATGTTGTAGTAATCGTCTTCATTCGGGTCTGGTAGCTTACCA
Organism: Triticum dicoccoides; assembly: GCF_002162155.2. NCBI lineage: Eukaryota > Viridiplantae > Streptophyta > Magnoliopsida > Poales > Poaceae > Triticum > Triticum dicoccoides. Next base: position 35,982,725 of record NC_041382.1, read on the forward strand.
TGTGGCGACACCTTGAACACAACTTCCCAACCCTTTAGATACACTTTCTGGCATGGGTAAGGAAGATAATATACTTGTGTAGCTTGGGTAGCCGCAATGAAGAGATCGGCTCCGGCATAGACGGTTGATGGTTTAACTTCGACCAAACCAATGGAAGGCGTATGTTTTACCCCCTCTCGCGGATCGAACCATCGGCATTTGAACACAAGCAGACTTAGGGTCTCACGCCCCTGGCGGAATTTAACCTCGTATATATTTTGTACCCTTCCGTAGTAGTCTACTGAATTTTGACCGGGGGTGTACACTCCAGTATTTATAGTTTTGGGATCGGGGCGGCTGTTTTGGTGCTCCTCTGTATGGAAGCGATACCCATTCACATCATACTTTTTACATGTCATGACGGCAGGGTCAAAACCCATGGAAACCCATCTCAATTCATCATCCATAGATATGTTCGGATCTTTTCCCTACAAGTATAATGGAAATTGTTGCGTGCATTAGTTCGGTTAACTAATAAATGTTGAAGTAGGTATTTAATAGGGGAGTGTGGAAAATTACTTTCTCCATGAACCAAGCAACAAAATTTTTACGTCCAGGGTTTCCATGACGGAGAAGAGTAAGTGCCTCCGCCTCTGTAGGAGGATTCACTCCCGTCCATTCCTCTTGAACGAAATCACTAAAAAAAGATAAGCGGTGTTAGACCGGGGGACTAAGTGAACATGAAACATGATGATGTGGAAGACATAAAGGAATGGTGTAGTGGTATTACCCCATCCACACTTCCTCAACTTCCTTGATGTTGTGCAAGATATAGAACATGAGGTCCTCCCACTCTTGTCGTGGCATGTTATAAGATTTCGAGGCCCCAGCCCTCCCACCTTGCGTGTTGAATAGATCGAGCCTGGGTTGATACTTGGGCTCTTCTATATTGTATCGAGGCACCTTGTTATGCAGATGGGGAATGTGGTCTGGATAGTATGATGTCCTGAGGTCTGACACCTCCTCTAGGATAACTGCCTCAGCTATGGAAGCTTCAATCTTAGCTTTGTGTCCACATTTCCGTCAGAGATGCTTGTTCTGCCTCTCAGGGCTGCACTGCCAGCGATTTTGCACAGAGCCCCCCAACAATACCTCGTTCGCGAGGTGCAGAATGAGATGTGTCTTCGGAGTAAAGAAGCCTGGCAGAAAGATCTTCTCTAGCTTGACTATCAACTCCGGTGCCTTCTTATGCAATTTTTCAATCACCTCTTTACTTACTTCTTTAGCACAGAGTATGCGGAAGAAATGGCTAAGCTCGGCAAGCACTCGCCAGACATGCTCGGGGACATAGCCTCGAACCATCACCGGCATTATCCGCTCAATCCATACATGGTAGTCATGACTCTTCAGGACGGTCACTTTGCCCGTTGAAAGATTGACTCCCTTACTTATATTCGATGCATAACCATCGGTGAACTTCAAAATTTGTTTCAGCCAGATAAGTACTTCTTTTTTTTCTGGCGGTTTAAGGACAAAGTCAGCATCTGGCTTGAACCAGTTTTTTCGATTGCCTGTGGGAGGCTTCATGTTCAGGCGTGGTCTATCACAAATTCTCTGTTGATCGGCTCTATCTTTTACGTTATCCTTCGTCTTATCAGGAATGTTGAGGATCGTGTGGAAAAGGGACTCTGCCACATTCTTTTCGGTGTGCATCACATCAATATTGTAAGGAAGTTTGAGGTCCTTGAAATAGGGAAGCTGCGAGAAGGGGGTAATGTGCGTCCAGTTGTGCGTCTCACCATATCCCTCGAAGCCTTTGGCTTTGGCTTTGTCTTTGCCTTTGACTTTAGGCTTGAGAGCTTTTAGCTGAGCAAGAACATCTGCCCCCGAAAATGTTGGAATCTCGGTTACTTCATGAACAACCTAGCCTTTCGTGAAGTTCTTCTTGTCTTCCTGTCTGGATGGTCTGGAGGGAGGAACTGTCGATGCAGGTCAAAGGCTACATACTTGCCACCCTTACTCAGCCAAATCATTCGCAGAGCCTGCATGCACACTGGGCATGGCATCTTACCACTTGTACACCATCCGCAGAATAGAGCATAGCCGGGAAAGTCATGCATGCAATAGTGCAACCAAACTTTCATCAAGAAATTTCTCTGCAGATCCCGGTCGTATGTCAACCTCGGAAAGTACCAAGAATGGTGCAAAGCATCCACAAGCGGCTGCATAAACACACCCAATTGCTTCCCCGGGTAGTCAGGCCCCGGAATGATGAGCGACAAGAACATGGTCTTCCGTTGCATTAGGGCACTAGGAGGAAGATTGAGCGGAATTGCAAACACGGGCCAGCAGCTGTATGGATTGGACGACATACCATATGGATTCAACCCATCACCTGATATCGCTATTCTGACATTCCCAGCCTCGACTGCTTCCTCGGGGTATTCTTCATCGAATGACTTCCATGCTTCCCCTCCCGATGGATGTACGATTTTTTTGGATTGTACCTTATTCCTTCCTTGTGCCACTTCATCATTTTGGCAGACTCCTTCGTGATGAAAAGGCGCTGCAGTCTTTTTATAAAATCAAGATATCGAAGAACCTTAACGGGGATGGTGAGCTGCTTTTTCTCACCATCCTCACCGACGACCTCAATGTACCGAGACGAACCGCACTTCCTACAGTACTTGTCATCCGCATACTCGTGCCTAAACAAAAGGCAATTCTTCGGGCAAACATCTATTTTCTGATAATCCATAGAGAGTGCCTTCATGATTTTCTTTGTATTGTACATGCTTTTCGGCAGTTCATGACCCTCAGGGAGGCTGTTAACCCATACTCCCACGAATGCTTCGAAGCATTTCTGCCTACAGCCGTACTCAGCCTTGACTGCAATCAGTTGCGAGATGGCATCCAGCTGAGATATTTTTGCACCCGCATAAAGAGGTTTCTTCGACGAGGCCAAGACCTCCAAGAAGGCCTTTGCGGTTGCCTCCGGCTCCTCCGGTTCATTCTCTGAAGGTGTCGCATTTGCCGTTTCTGCAATAATGACATCATCTAGCATGTCCCTGACCCCGTCGTCCTTATATCCATCGATGCATTGTCGCATCACCTCCTCTCTACCACGGTCCTGCTCGGCTATGTTTATCAGCGGCATGTCAAAGTTTGGCATATATCCGTGCGTGCGAAGGTGCTCACTCATGTCCGGCTGATTTCTACGGTGACGTCTGGCACATCTCGCACAGGGGCATGGTGGGATAATTCTCATTGGACGACGGAATATCTCCTTCAAATACACATCGGTTTTCGCGATCCACTCTGATGTTACTCGATTCCGACGGATAAAACCACTGTACATCCACTGATTATCTGCCATCCTCTGCTTTTTTGCAACCCACACAACATAATTAAGGATTCACTTAAATTAATCACATCAAATTTTCAGTTTCTACCGCGTTTAATCCACCTACATCTCTAATAGGTAAAGATGGGTCCTAATCCCACCCGAGGATGTATAGATTGAGTACGTTCTCCATTCTACCCCGTTCCGAGCAAAATTTCGGCAGCACCTCCCCGCTATTCTCCAAATACACGTCTCGGCAAATAGCCGAGAGAATGTGCTCTGGAGAACAACGGGGAGGCACCGCCGAAATCCTGTCACGGAACGGGGTAGAACATGGAGAACATACCCAATCTACACATCCTCGGGCTGTCCATGGAAAACGCTGGACAATCCGAAAGAGCTGCGGAGATAAATATGCAATTGAATGCATATTTATCGATGCAACCCTTTCGGACGGGAGACCTAGGTTACGCGACTTGATGTGAAAATTTAATCTAGTGACATGGAAAAAAAGTGGATGAGGTCATGGAATTGTTGCTCACCCTCCGATGTAGTCGATCAAAGCAGAGGAACGATCATGGACCAACACCTCCAACGTCGACAATCACTCCACAAAGATGGAACACCACAAATCCTGTTAATTACACCGAGTGGAAAAAATTTAGGTCATCACCTCACATTAAGCATTGACACTTTAAACTATAAAGAAAAATCATATTTTGTCAACTGTCAAATTTGGAAGAACTAATCATATCGCAATTTAGGTCATCACCTCACATTAAGCATTGACACATCAATTTTTTTAGCAAGATCATCATGATGAAATAACCACTTATCATATCCCAAATTTGAAGCACATCTCACATAGCTACTTAACAAAATCACAAACTGAAAATAAAATCTTCGTTAACAATTTTATAAACTAAGTGACTCAAGTTGCTTTTTTAACTATGATAATTCATTTTGCCGAGATTCATCCATCTAGCAACCTAACCGTAGCAAAATAATTCGTTTTGCCGAGATTCCTCCATCCATCTAAGACACATACAACATTCATCCATCTAGCAACCTAACAACATACAACATCCATCCATGCATCCATTCATACATCCAACAGTAGCTAAATAATGCAAAAAATGAAAAAAAAGTGTTAGCTCACCGGGCAGAGAGGCGTCGCGGTGGTGGCGTTGGAGGCAGGGGCCGGCGGTGGAGGTGACGGGAGGGCCGGGGCGGGGTTGGGCCGGCCGGAGAAACCTGGCCAACACAGTAGGGGCGCGGGCCGGCGAGAGCCGCGGCCAGTCGTGCTCGGGACCGCCGCCAGTGCCGCACAGGGTCGAGGAGGAGGCGGTGTGGTCGGGGCGGCGGGGCGTTGGAG
>NC_041382.1:35987922-35996235 GCF_002162155.2 Triticum dicoccoides
GGGGCGCGGGGTTGGAGAGGGCAGGCCAGGGCGGGGTCGAGGCGGCGGGGGGTTGGGCGGCGGCGGCGGCGCGGGTTGTGAGGAGGCGGCGGCGTGGGCGGGTGGAGGCCTAGGCGCGCGGCGGTGGCGATGCGGTTGGGAGGCGCGGGGGGTCGGGGAGAGAGGAGGAGAACGAGTGGACGGGGCGCCCCAGGGGATGGATAAGGTGAGTATATGCCGATGGCTTAGCCGTCGGCATATCTTTGTATGCCACGTGTACGCCTATGCCGACGGCCAAGCCGTCAGCATAGGTATATTTTTTTCATTATTTTAAGGTGCATTTTTCCTAACACATAAATATTAAACATGTTTATTGGTTCTCACAAAAAAATTGACTGCATTCTGCCCGTCGGAATAGATAGTTTTCGGCCCAACATGGCTGTTTCCCCCCTCCGTGACACGGCGGCAGCGACGACCGTGAGGGCTGCACACCCCGGAGCCGCGTGTCGGGTGCCTGCGAGTAACATCACACTTCCACAAGCGTAGGAGGGCCCACCGCAACACCTGGCGGCATTGCTACCCCCCCTCCGGTACCCCGTCCCGTCTAACCCTCACGGACGGCGCCGCCGCCGGCACCTAGAGGGGGGAAACGGACGCGTCGGGTCTACACGAAGGGGATCTTGCCGTGGGTCTGGCCCGGATGTTGCTCCAAATTGTTCCTATGGGCTGACCTAACACAACCGGGTGGATACGTCCACTGCTCAAAGCCCGTCCGTGCAAAGTCAAAGGGGCAGATCCCGTGGTCAAACGCTACAGGGTTAGGCGGGACGGGGGCCCTAGGGGGGTAGCAATGCCACCGAAGCGTCGCACCGGGACCTCATACATGCGGGATGGTGTGCTGGCATGTCCGAAGAGGCGGCACACGTCTCTGGGGTGTGCCCCCCCCTCCCCCCGTCCGTTCCCCCCCCCTCACGGACGGCGCCGCCGCCGGCACCTAGAGGGGGGAAACGGACGCGTCGGGTCTACACGGAGGGGATCTTGCCGTGGGTCTGGCCCGGATGTTGCTCCAAAGTGTTCCTATGGGCTGACCTAACACAACCGGGTGGGGAGATCCACTGGTCAAAGCCCGTCCGTGCAAACTCAAAGGGCTAGATCCCGTGGTCAAACGCTACAGAGTTAGGCGGGACCGGGGCACTAGGGGTGTCGCAATGCCACCGGAGCGTCGCACCGGGCCCTCATACATGCGGGGTGGTGTGGTGGCATGTCCGAAGAGGCGGGACGCGTCTCCGGGGCGTGGCCCCCCCTCACGGATGGCGATGACACGGTAGTAGACGTTCTGCGGTGACGATGCGGCGTCAATATTACTAAGTACTCGGAGCGCGATAAAATCATGAGTTTTTTTGCACGACGTGGGCACATGTGCTATAGTAACGATGGTATTTTTTCATAATTTTTGGTGATGGAGAAGTATCCGAAAAATTCCCTCTACGCGGATTGCCCTTCGCGCGTCTACGGCTGTGGTCGGCGGCCTCCGGGGGCTAGCATGCCGCCAAATCTTGCGTAGGCGGCCTCTCACAAGTCTGGAAGTGTTGTGGCGGTTGCAAACACCCGGCACGCGCGTCCGGGGTGTGCCCCCCCACACGTACGGCGCCGTCGCCGGCACCTGGAGGGGGGAAACGGACGCGTGGGGTCTACACGGAGGGGATCTTGCTGTGGGTCTGGCCCGGATGTTGCTCCGAAGTGTTCCTATGGGCTGACCTAAAACAATCGGGTGGGGAGCTCCACTGGTCAAAGCCCGTCCGTGCAAAGTCAAAGGGCTAGATCCCGTGGTCAAACGCTACAGGGTTAGGCGGTACGGGGGCACTGGGGGTGTAGCAATGCCACCGGAGCGTCGCACCGGGCCCTCATACATGCGGGGTGGTGTGGTGGCATGTCCGAAGAGGCGGGACGCGTCTCCGGGGCGTGGCCCCCCCTCACGGACGGCGATGACATGGTAGTAGATATTCTGCGGTAACGATGCGGCGTCAATATTACTAAATACTTGGAGCGCGATAAAATCATGAGTTTTTTTTGCACAATGTGGGCACATGTGCTATAGTAATGATGGTATTTTTTCATAATTTTTGGTGTTGGAGAAGTATCCGAAAAATTCCATCTACGCGGATTGCCCTTCGCGCGTCTACGGCTGTGGCCGGCGGCCTCCGGGGGCTAGCATGGCGCCAAATCTTGCGTAGGCGGCCTCTCACAAGTCTGGAAGTGTTGTGGCGGTTGCAAACGCCCGGCACGCGTGTCCAGGGTGTGACCCCCCTCACGGACGGCGCCGCCGCCGGCACCTGGAGGGGGGAAACGGACGCGTGGGGTCTACACGGAGGGGATCTTGCTGTGGGTCTGGCCCGGATGTTGCTCCAAAGTGTTCCTATGTGCTGACCTAACACAACCGGGTGGGGAGGTCAACTGGTCAAAGCCCGTCCATGCAAAGTCAAAGGGCTAGATCCCGTGGTCAAACGCTACAGGGTTAGGCGGGACGGGGGCACTGGGGGTAGCAATGCCACCGGAGCGTCGCACCGGGCCCTCATACATGCGGGGTGGTGTGGTGGCATGTCCGAAGAGGCGGGACGCGTCTCCGGGGCATGGCCCCCCCTCACGGACGGAGATGACACGGTAGTAGATGTTCTGCGGTAACGATGCGGCGTCAATATTACTAAATACTCGGAGCGCGATAAAATCATGAGTTTTTTTTTTTTGCACGACGTGGGCACATGTGCTATAGGAACGATGGTATTTTTTCATAATTTTTGGTGATGGAGAAGTATCCGAAAAATTCCCTCTACGCGGATTGCCCTTCGCGCGTCTACGGCTGTGGCCGGCGGCCTCCGGGGGCTAGCATGCCGCAAAATCTTGCGTAGGCGGCCTCTCACAAGTCTGGAAGTGTTGTGGTGGTTGCAAACGCCCGGCACGCGTGTCCGGGGTGTGCCCCCCCTCACGGACGGCGCCGCCGCCGGCACCTGGAGGGGGGAAACGGACGCGTGGGGTCTACACGAAGGGGATCTTGCTGTGGGTCTGGCTCGGATGTTGCTCCATAGTGTTCCTATGGGCTGACCTAACACAATCGGGTAGGGAGGTCCACTGGTCAAAGCCCGTCCATGCAAAGTCAAAGGGCTAGATCCCGTGGTCAAACGCTACAGGGTTAGGCGGGACGGGGGCACTGGGGGGGTAGCAATGCCACCGGAGCGTCGCACCGGGCCCTCATACATGCGGGGTGGTGTGGTGGCATGTCGGAAGAGGCGGGACGCGTCTTCGGGGTGTGGCCCCCCCTCACGGACGGCGATGACACAGTAGTAGACGTTCTGCGGTAACGATGCGGCGTCAATATTACTAAATACTTGGAGCGCGATAAAATCATGAGTTTTTTTTGCACGACGTGGGCACATGTGCTATAGTAATGATGGTATTTTTTCATAATTTTTGGTGATGGAGAAGTATCCGAAAAATTCCCTCTACGCGGATTGCCCTTCGCGCGTCTACGGCTATGGCCGGCCGCCTCCGGGGGCTAGCATGCCGCCAAATCTTTCGTAGGCGGCCTCTCGCAAGTCTGGAAGTGTTGTGGTAGTAGCAAATGCCCGGCACACGTGTCCGGGGTGTGCCCCCCACCCCCCCCCCCGTCACGGACGGCGCCGCCGCCGGCACCTGGAGGGGGGAAACGGACGCGTGGGGTCTACACGGAGGGGATCTTGCTATGGGTCTGTCCCGGATGTTGCTGCAAAGTGTTCCTATGGGCTGACCTAACACAACCGGGTGGGAAGGTCCACTGGTCAAAGCCCGTCCGTGCAAAGACAAAGGGCTAGATGCCGTGGTCAAACGCTACAGGGTTAGGCGGGACGGGGGCACTGGGGGTAGCAATGCCACCAGAGCGTCGCACCGGGCCCTCATACATGCGGGGTGGTGTGGTGGGATGTCCGAAGAGGCGGGACGCGTCTCCGGGGCGTGGCCCCCCCTCACGGACGGCGATGACACGGTAGTAGACGTTCTGCAGTAACGATGCGGCGTCAATATTACTAAATACTCGGAGCGCGATAAAATCATGAGTTTTTTTGCACGACGTGGGCACATGTGCTATAGTAATGATGGTATTTTTTCATAATTTTTGGTGATGGAGAAGTATCCGAAAAATTCCCTCTACGCGGATTGCCCTTCGCGCGTCTACGGCTGTCGCCGGCGGCCTCCGGGGGCTAGCATGCCGCCAAATCTTGCTTAGGCGGCCTCTCACAAGTCTGGAAGTGTTGTGGCGGTTGCAAACGCCCGGCACGCGTGTCCGGGGTGTGCCCCCCCCCCTCACGGACGGCGCCGCCGCCGGCACCTGGAGGGGGGAAACGGACGCGTGGGGTCTACACGGAGGGGATCTTGCTGTGGGTCTGGCCCGGATGTTGCTCCAAAGTGTTCCTATGGGATGACCTAACACAACCGGGTGGGGAGGTCCACTGGTCAAAGCCCGTCCGTGCAAAGTCAAAGGGCTAGATCCCATGGTCAAACGCTACAGGGTTAGGCGGGACGGGGGCACTGGGGGTGTAGCAATGCCACCGGAGCGTCGCACCGGGCCCTCATACATGCGGGGTGGTGTGGTGGCATGTCCGAAGAGGCGGGACGCGTCTCCGGTGCGTGCCCCCCCCCTCAGGGACGGCGATGACACAGTAGTAGACGTTCTGCGGTAACGATGCGGCGTCAATATTACTAAATACTCGGAGCGCGATAAAATCATGAGTTTTTTTTGCACGACGTGGGCACATGTGCTATAGGAACGATGGTATTTTTTCATAAATTTTTGGTGATGGAGAAGTATCCGAAAAATTCCCTCTACACGGATTGCCCTTCGCGCGTCTACGGCTGTGGCTGGCGGCCTCCGGGGGCTAGCATGACGCCAAATCTTTCGTAGGCGGCCTCTCACAAGTCTGGAAGTGTTGTGGCGGTTGCAAACGCCCGACACGCGTGTCCGGGGTGTGCCCCCCCTCACGGACGGCGCCGCCGCCGGCACTTGGAGGGGGGAAACGGACGCATGGGGTCTACACGGAGGGGATCTTGCTGTGGGTCTGGCCCGGATGTTGCTCCAAAGTGTTCCTATGGGCTGATCTAACACAACCGGGTGGGAAGGTCCACTGGTCAAAGCCCGTCCGTGCAAAGTCAAAGGGCTAGATCCCGTGGTCAAACGCTACAGGGTTAGGCGGGACGGGGGCACTGGGGTGTAGCAATGCCCCCGGAGCATCACACCGGGCCCTCATACATGTAGGGTGGTGTGGTGGCATGTCCGAAGAGGCGGGACGCGTCTCCGGGGCGTGGCCCCCCTCACGGACGGCGATGACACGGTAGTAGACGTTCTGCGGTAACGATGCGGCGTCAATATTACTAAGTACTCGTAGCGCGATAAAATCATGAGTTTTTTTGCACGACGTGGGCACATGTGCTATTATAACGATGGTATTTTTTCATAATTTTTGGTGATGGAGAATAACCCGAAAAATTCCCTCTATGCGGATTGCCCTTCGCGCGTCTACGGCTGTGGCCGGCGGCCTCCGGGGGCTAGCATGCCGCCAAATCTTTTGTAGGCGTCCTCTCACAAGTCTGGGAGTGTTGTGGCGGTTGCAAACGCCCGGCATGCGTGTCCGGGGTGTGCCCCCCATCACGGACGGCGCTGCCGCCGGCACCTGGAGGGGGGAAACGGACGCGTGGGGTCTACACGGAGAGGATCTTGCTGTGGGTCTGGCCCGGATGTTGCTCCAAAGTGTTCCTATGGGCTGACCTAACACAACCGGGTGGGGAGGTCCACTGGTCAAAACCCGTCCGTGCAAAGTCAAAGGGCTAGATCCCGTGGTCAAACGCTACAGTGTTAGGCGGGACGGGGGCACTGGGGTAGCAATGCCACCTGAGCGTTGCACCGGGCCCTTATACATGCGGGTTGGTGTGGTGGCATGTCCGAAGAGGCGGGACGCGTCTCCGGGGCGTGGCCCCCCTCACAGACGGTGATGACACGGTAGTAGACGTTCTGCGGTAACGATGCGGCGTCAATATTACTAAGTACTCGGAGCGCGATAAAATCATGAGTTTTTTTTTTGCACGGCGTGGGCACATGTGCTATAGTAACGATGGTATTTTTTCATAATTTTTGGTGATGGAGAAGTATCCGAAAAATTCCCTCTACGCGGATTGCCCTTCGTGCGTCTATGGCTTTGGCCGGCAGCCTCCGGGGGCTAGCATGCCGCAAAATCTTGCGTAGGCGGCCTCTCACAAGTCTGGAAGTGTTGTGGCGGTTGCAAACGCCCGGCACGAGTGTCCGAGGTGTGCCCCCCTCACGGACGGCGCCGCCGCCGGCACCTGGAGGGGGGAAACGGACGCGTGGGGTCTACACGGAGGGGATCTTGCTGTGGGTCTGGCCCGGATGTTGCTCCAAAGTGTTCCTATGGGCTGACCTAACACAACCGGGTGGGGAGGTCCACTAGTCAAAGCCCGTCTGTGCAAAGTCAAAGGGCTAGATCCCGTGGTCAAACACTACAGGGTTAGGCAGGACGGGGGCACTGGGGGGTAGCAATGCCACCGGAGCGTCGCATCGGGCACTCATACATGCGGGGTGGTGTGGTGGCATGTCCTAAGAGGCGGGACGCGTCTCCGGGGCGTGGACCCCCCTCACGGACGGCGATGACACGGTAGTAGACATTCTGCGGTAATGATGCGGCGTCAATATTACTAAATACTCGGAGCACGATAAAATCATGAGTTTTTTTGCACGACGTGGGCACATGTGCTATAGGAACGATGGCATTTTTTTCATAATTTTTGGTGATGGAGAAGTATCCGAAAAATTTCCTCTACGCGGATTGCCCTTCGCGCGTCTACGGCTGTGGCAGGCGGCCTCCGGGGGCTAGCATACCGCCAAATCTTTCATAGGCGGCCTCTCACAAGTCTGGAAGTGTTGTGGCGGTTGCAAACGCCAGGCACGCGTGTCCGGGGTGTGCCCCCCCTCACGGACGACGCCGCCGCCGGCACCTGGAGGGGGGAAACGGACGCGTGGGGTCTACACGGAGGGGATCTTGCTGTGGGTCTGGCCCGGATGTTGCTCCAAAGTGTTCCTATGGGCTGACCTAACACAACCGGGTGGGGAGGTCCACTGGTCAAAGCCCGTCCGTGCAAAGTCAAAGGGCTAGATCCCGTGGTCAAACGCTACAGGGTTAGGCAGGATGGGGGCACTGGGGGTAACAATGCCACCGAAGCGTCGCACCGGGCCGTCATACATGCGGGGTGGTGTGGTGGCATGTCCGAAGAGGCGGGACGCGTCTCCGGGGCGTGGCCCCCCTCACGGACAACGATGACACGGTAGTAGACGTTCTGCGGTAACGATGCGGCGTCAATATTACTAAGTACTCGGAGCGCGATAAAATCATGAGTTTTTTTTTTGCACGACGTGGGCACATGTGCTATTGTAACGATGGTATTTTTTCATAATTTTTGGTGATGGAGAAGTATCCGAAAAATTCCCTCTATGCGGATTGCCCTTCGCGCGTCTACGGATGTGGCCGGCGGCCTCCGGGGGCTAGCATGCCGCCAAATCTTGCATAGGCGGCCTCTCACAAGTCTGGAAGTGTTGTGGCGGTTGCAAACGCCCGGCACGCGTGTCCGGGGTGTGCCCCCCCCTCACGGACGGCGCCGCCGCGGGCACCTGGAGGGGGGAAATGGACGCGTGGGGTCTACACGAAGGGGATCTTGCTATGGGTCTGGCCCGGATGTTGCTCCAAAGTGTTCCTATGGGCTGACCTAACACAACCGGGTGGGGAGGTCCACTGGTCAAAGCCCGTCCGTGCAAAGTCAAAGGGCTAGATCCCGTGGTCAAACGCTACAGGGTTAGGCGGGACGGGGGCACTGGGGGTAGCAATGCCACCGGAGCGTCGCACCGGGCCCTCATACATGCGAGGTGGTGTGGTGGCATGTCCAAAGAGGCGGGACGCGTCTCCGGGGCGTGGCCCCCTCACGGACGGTGATGAGACGGTAGTAGATGTTCTGCGGTAACGATGCGGCGTCAATATTACTAAATACTCGGAGCGCGATAAAATCATGAGTTTTTTTTTGCACGTCGTGGGCACATGTTCTATAGTAACGATGGTATTTTTTTCATAATTTTTGGTGATGGAGAAGTATCCGAAAAATTCCCTCTACGCGGATTGCCCTTCGCGCGTCTACGGCTATGGCCGGCCGCCTCCGGGGGCTAGCATGCCGCCAAATCTTTTGTAGGCGGCCTCTCACAAGTCTGGAAGTGTTGTGGCAGTAGCAAACGCCCGGCACGCGTGTCCGGGG